>NC_056744.1:381646580-381844080 GCF_019279795.1 Protopterus annectens
TGTAAAGGATCAGAACTTCTCTTACCTGCATATGTGGAGTTTCAAGCTGTAGACAGAGGGAAAGATATTATTTTGAAAGAAAAGATAATACGTAAGATATAGTTTGGAGGGGTACTTTTTGCTGTTGTTGATTTTTTATCCACTAGAAGGGTTACAGCCCAAAATCCAGTACCACAAGCCTCCCCAGTGTTTAAAGTAAAAGTATTATGAACAACTGTGAAATCCTTTTGGTGTTTACGCTAAAACTAATTCTGCATATTTGAGACCGTACAGTATTCAAGCAATACACATCAACAACACTGAAGAATAAATTGAAACATTTCGGCAGACCACAAATAAACTTTTTTTATATCCTGCACTTTATTAGAAATGTTTAAAGAATGCTTTACTGCAAAACAGTGAATTATTGAGGAAATTTGAACCCAGTCATACATAGAGCAGTTGAAGTTACTACCCTCAGGCTAGGTTTGTAGAATGACAGTCGTCTGGATTTGCAATTGCCCTGAGAGCCACCACATAACAAAAGTGGGTGCTGGGTATCATAAGAAAGGTTCATATTCTGAAATTCCTCAGGCCATGCCAATACATTCTCTTCTTTCAAACGACAGAACTCACCCCTCATACACACTAAAGATGCCATTCTGACTGTTACAAATGGGAAGAGGATTCTACCACATGTTCCTAGTCACCAAGGATTTGTTTTCAAATCTTTCAGTTATGTGAGGCATTGTGCCAGTGTGGGTGGGAAAGAACCTGATGGAGTTACTGGGCTATTTAAGAAAAGGTGTCACCAGTTGACGGAGACATGTTATCATACTTTAATACTGACAGCTGTTTAGTCCACAACTGGAGTAATGTGTGAAGTTCTAGAAACCTATTTTTGCCACGATATTTACAAGAGAGAGGCAGTAAAAATTAAGATAAGAAAAATGGCATTTCGCTTTCTATGAAAGCCATATACATAATGACTACAGGATGTAAAAATACAGAAACTTGAAGAAGGGAAAGGGAGATATAGAAATATGTAGGCATGTTAAGGAAATCAGGAGAGGTCATGGGGAGCACTGTTAAGGAAGGAGATATAAGAGAATAGGAGGATGCAGTTTGATGATACAAGGTTGAAAGCTCATTAGAGGTATAATGAAGCATTTTTCATGGAAAAGGTGGTGAATGATTGGAATAGCCTTTCTGAAGAGATAGAACCATCAAAATATAATGCAAATTCAATATTTCACGGAACAGATATGAAATAATTATTAAGATAAAAGAAGAATCTGCTGCTTCTCTAGAAGTTACAGAAATGGGTACATAAGATATGTCAAACAGTTCTTATTTGCTGTCAGAGTCTATGCTTCTTTGTTTCCTTTTACAATTCTACTGCAGCTATGTCAAATGCAAATTGTTTGTAAGCCTTTCAACGGTGTACAGAATACAGAACACTAGTAGGTGAAAAATTAGGTGTTACTGGTCTGGAAAAAAATCACAAACACAGAAAGAGAAGGAAGAGGAGTGAAAACTAAAGTAAAATGCACACTCTGTTTCAGGCTCTGTATTTTTAAAAATTACTATATGCTGTATTGTTCTGAATATTCACAGAAGATTCCCTTCAAGGCTTAGAAAACTGTTGTTGAAAGCAATAATTCTGCAATATTTTGCAAATATTTTTATGGGTGCCCTCTAATCAACAAAACTTAAAGCAGTGCATTAACATTATCTGCACAGCACATTTAGTTAACATACAGTTAACTCTTGTTCCTTTTTATCCTCCATGGAAGAAAATCACAACATTTTTAAGGACGAATCAAACACTTAGAACAGTAGCATTAGGGAGCTGACAGTTTTAATGCCAAGATTTCAGAGACAGACTATAAAGGTGACAGAGGCCAATCCATTTTTTTAAATAAAAAGATTTTAATGGGCCTCAATGTCTAATCATTTATCACAGTTTGTTTAACCTTGTGACACCTTTGACTACTGCAAACCGAGCTCCAGTAATACGGGAGCTCGGCGTCATTGTCCTTTTTTCTTCGTTAATCTTGTCTTAATGAATAGGAGCTTCAATCCAAGCTGTGTGTAAAAGCTACATATATAATGTCTTTTCGCATATGTTAGAAATGCTCCCATTTCTGGCACATTTAGTAATACTTCATAAATGTATTTGCTCTATAAATCGACAAGATTTAGCTCTTGCATCTGACAGCTTAATACAGAGTTTAAACAGTGTTTTGTCACTGCATAAATGTCAAAATGGACTATTAAAGCTGCTGTATAGTGTGGGACTGAATTTAAATATTAAATTTAACATCAGTAAGATGGTATTTCTGAGAATACATGACAAGTCCTCTGAGATCCATTGCTGTGCTATAAATAATATGGATTAATTAATGTTGGTATCTCCTTCAAGTGTTCAAGCTGGTAGTTCACGCAGTTTCATCTCTGCACTTAAAATAACCCCTTTTTAAGTCAAGCATTTAATCAATAGTCAATGTTTAAGTGTCAGACATAGACACCAACCCAGATGTCAAATGAAGTCAGTTTGTTGTCTCCCATGTACACATCAAAGGGTCACTGACAAGGCCAGGTGCATTGCAACCAGAGCTACACTACAGTTTGTATTCCAGCATGGCAAAAAAAAAAATCTCACCTACCCTTGCAAGGTTTTAAATAGCTCAAAGGAGGAGCAGACCAAGAAGGGAGTAGATCTAAAGTGTGCCTTTCCAGATGTATAAATCATCATAATGCTCCTAAAGCTTTTACATAAAAGCTGCTATACCTACAGCTGTGACCTTAGTTTTTTCAGTAATCAATGCTGAAAGAATCTGGTCACAGTCATTTTACGCTACACCTTACTGTGCCAACCCAAGTCCTCAGACTATGTACTCACTCCTGAGAGACTGTTGGACAGTAGAAAATGCAGAGCTATTTAAAATAATGAATGGTGCAAATGGTCACTTTCTACACTTTATTTTGTTTTTCAACTACTATTTGGATCGCTTGTTCGTGTGTTTCTAATTAAGGAGATTCAGGTTGCACTAGCCTGTGCTTCCCTACTTTCATTAGTGGATTTATACTTTGGAAAGTTTTTAAAGAAACCATTTCTACCAACCCAGATGTCTCAGTGGTGCAGTGGTAGAGTTGTCATCTCTCAGCAAGAAGTTCTCTGGTTTGATTCTCAGCTGGAGTGCCTTTTTTGTGGAGTCTGCATGTCCTCCTTACATTCATGTGGGTTTCCTCCCACATTACAAAGACATGCGTCTGGAGTGTTTCTCCCTGGGCCTCCTCTGAAAATTGACTTTGTTCCAAGTCGGACTATACTGGTTAACAAATGTAAAATAACTAATACCACCAGTATGTTTTTTATTAAGTGCCTGAAATCTAAGGAACTCTAGGGAATCTTAGATCTTCCACACAGAGAAGTTTCCTCATTTTTGCTATTTGAAATAACCTTCCGAAGTTATACAATGAGCTTCCTAGCAACGCGTAAAATGAAGGTCTTCAGATCTAAATTTGGAGATGTACATAGCATTCTATTTCAAACATAAGTCCTTCTGGCATTCTCTACTAATTGAATCCTACCATAACCACTTGTGCTCTCATATAGTCTAACCTAATCCACAGGAATACACAGCCATCATAAATACCCCACTAGGCTATACAAATTGTCATATCTGAAAGCATTATCAGCAATGTGTTATAGTAAATACTGGAAATGTAAATATGTTAACAAGTATTTGTACCACATTGCAAATGTAAAATAAGTTTGCACTACATAAGTGTCCTATGCACTAAAACAAATGAAAGTAAATAAATAATTATATAATTTCAGTACTAGAGTTCTACTGTCCAGATACAAATATATAACCATCTACATGTTTGCTTATGTACCTTCCAAGGAAAAGGGTGTTGTATTATAGGTTCATAGGTAGGTACTAGGCTATCTGCCCGAAGGCATTTATTAGCCTAGCTGGAATGTTTTGGCTTACGCCACCCCCTTAGATTAGTTCCCTGTGCCTCTGTCCAGCAGAGCCATTGAAGTGATCCCCGGGGTATACTTTCTGTTTCCCATTCACTCATCAAGGTTTCTCTTGAAGAGGGTTAGTGAGGAGCTCTGCCTAATGTAGATTGGAATCTTGTTCCAGAGCATGGGAAGTCTCTGGGACAAGAATCTACCCCTCCAGCACGTCCTATTTATTGTTGTGGTGAGGTTTAGATCCCTAGAGCGTGTGGCTCGAGGGGATATGGTTTTCTTTAGCTGGAGCATGTCCATCAATTCTGGGCTGGATATGGCTCTGTATATTAGGCAGAGATCACCTCTATGCAGAGGGTATGCAACCGAGTACAGCTGGAGTTTCTTCAGTCAAGCTGCATAGGGGCCTGTTTGAAGCCAGTGATCCTTTTGGTGAGGTACTTCTATGATCTTTCCAGCTGTTGCAGGTGTCTTGTAAGGTACATCCCAAATGGGGCGTTGTACTCTATGATGGGTCTGATGAGTGATGCGTAGAGTGGCACAATGAACTCTTTTGATCTGGATGAAAACCCTTTTTTGATTAGGTGGGCCACATAGGATTTTCTAACCACTTTGGCAATGTGATTGTCAAAGGAGAGGTTGCTAGATCCCTTATTATGTCTTCAGTATTTAGGCGGCTACCACCTATGTGATAGTTTGTGAGTACTATGTCTTTTCCAAAGGGATGACTATGCACTTTTTGGCGTTTAGCTTGAGGCCATGGTTTTGACACCAGGTATCTGTCTCAGTGAGACCTTTTTGGAGGATGTCAGTGTCAGCTGGAGAGTCAATTATAACCTCTAGTTTGCAGTCATCTGTGAACTTGGTCAGCCATAGTCCTCCTGTGCTAGCCTGTACCTCTGAGAAGTATATGCTGAACAGGAGAGATCCTAGGACTGAGCCCTGGGGAACGCCACTTGTAACTGGTTTAGAGTCAGACCTAGCTCTCACAACTCTTACCATGTGGGTTCTGTCCATGAGCAAGTTGGCAACCAATCTCATGACATAGGGGTTTATGTTCAGGCTGGTGAGCTTTGTCTATAATACCTGAATGGGGAATGGTGTCGAAAGCCTTTGCTAGGTCTAGGTAGGCTGTGTGGACCACCTTTCTCTTGTCTATAGCCTTGGTAACTGACTCAAAAAAGTCCACCAGGTTTAGGAGGCACGATCTGCTCTTAACAAAGCCGAACCGGGTAGGGTCCAGTGTTTGGAGGTTCCCAATGTCTCTGTTAATGAGATCCATGATGATGCGCTCCATAGCCTTGCAGACCAAGCTAGTCATGCTTATAGGGCAACAGTTCCCAGGGTCTGTTGTGGCTCCACATTTGTGGAGCTGAATAACCATTGCTTTGTGCCACTCTATGGGCACGTAGCCTGTGGAGAGGCTGAGTTTAAACAGTGTGTTTAGGTGAGGGGTTAGTTCATCTTTGAGCTCGTGTAGGATGCAGCCTGGGACACTGTCCGGTCCCATTGATGCTGTGTTTTTGGCTTTGGAGAGGGCTATTTTAACCTGAGTGTCTGTGATTTCAGGGGCACTACATTCTTCTGATATGGTTATGGGCCCTTTTGGGGGTGAAGTTTGCACTGAACCTGTCTGCCAGGATGTTGGCGATATCGGTCAGTTCAGTGTATTTTGTGCCATTCTGCACTAACTCCAAGCAGATTTGAGAATTGCCAGTTAGATTCTTGACATAGCTAAATAATGCCTTGTAGTTATCTTTGGAGTCCTTGGCAGTTTAGTGATTCATCAACACAGATACATTTGGGTAATTTATTCTATCAGAATATTTTTGGAGGTTTTCAAAGGAATGCTTTTAAATTTCATTTCATGGCCTCTGAAATGATAAATGCTGCATTTAAGTTTTAACCATAAATATTAATAAGACTGCATTCTTTGTGTATTTGTATACCATTATTAGATTCCCTATTATTTGCTTTAATTTAAGAGAGAAGATTGTGACACGGATTTCTAGCAATGCATATTTCTACATTATTGCAGGATCATGACAAAATTTGTTGTTAATCTAACAGAAGACAAATAAATAGAACAGAATTTGTTGTAAGGCATCCATGAGTATTACACATTTCAGTGCAAGCAATGTTTGATCCGCAAACTCATATCATTACAGAAAATTGGATTATCTTAAAGCTGTGCTGTAATGCAAACAGTAAATTGTATGGCTCTAGGACTGAACTCTGTGGCATGCCACTAAGTTGTCTTCAGTCTGCTGGTCTGCTACTGATGAAAAGAACTCAAAACATACACATGCACATTAACTGCTCTGTTTTTGGGCAACAAGGAACTTCCAACAATATTTCAGTTGGTACGGTGACGCTGGATGAGGGAAAAGACATTGTGGACTGTTTCAAACGTTTGGGACAGCTGTCCCGTAAGGTACGCTCCTTAATATGGCACAATAGACTGTTAAAGGCCTATTTGCAGGCCAAAATAATACCTCGGGGGTTACGTATACATGTGGAGCCTGGGGTTGGCTCCGAAAAATCAGTGTTCATGTCAAAATGGAGGGCGGTGCAGTCTACTGCCTCTTTGATGTTTATAGAACTGCTTATTGAACACTATGATATTCAGATAAATGAAAGCAACTCGCTTTTAAAGGCATGTCAAGAACGTGTTTTCACCTTTTCTGATATGGGACAATATCAGCATTTGTATTCCACTTTCAAAGCGGATATGGAGCGGCATGAACGGGATTTAAAGATGCGAAAAATGAAGAAATATTCTAGGGACATGACTGATTATAAAAATAATGTAGTGTATACGTGGAAACAACTGAAAAGGGGTGTACGTTTTGAATCTAAAAAAAGTGGGTCAACTAAACGTAAAAGGGTTAGACCGATTTTAAAGGTTCCACATAGTAGTGAATTGTCTGATTTTTCATCCAGTGTTTCAAACACTGATACTGATATTGAAACAGGGGACATTGAGCAGCATAGCTCACCAGTGAGAAAGAGGCCCAACACCCCTTTAGACGGGGGGGCCGTAAACACCGGCGGGGAGGAAATAAGGTTGTTGTTTCAGTCCAAAATGCAAGCAATGTAGTTGCAGTTAATTTAGACCCCAAGGGGGTTGTTGGAATTGATAATGCTGATGTTAACAATTTGATTGTCAATCTGTCTAGATGCACATTTGATGTAAACCAAATTAGACTCTTGAATAAAGGACTTGGATATGTACCATCTTTCTATGTGTCCCACTATGATGTTGTGAAAGATTTAAAGCGATTTACTAGAAACTTGAATTTAAAATATTATTTTGCACACCAAGCACAAAATGTTAATAGTAGTATGGATGATAATTTTCATTTTAGAAAATCTGAATTTCAACCTCCATACAATGCTGTGGTTAAAACTTTTGAAAACTTGGTATTGCAAGATATACAAAGTAATTGCACTAGCATTTTTGTTAATCATGCCAGGAACCTTAATCAAGATGAACATGAGGCTTTACAAACTCTGGTTAATAACAAGGATATTATCATAGTGGGGGCTGATAAGGGTGGGGCGACAGTGATTTGGGACAGGACTGAGTACACTCAGGAGGCCTTAAAACAGCTTAATGACCATGTCTCATATATCAAGCTTCCCATGGATCCAACATATGATTTCAAGAGTGTAATAGATGGTTTTTTAAAAAGGGCATCTAAAAGAGGTACTATAACTGAGACCCTATATAAACAACTCACAGTTGATATACCTAAGCATCAATACTTTTATCTTGTCCCCAAGATACATAAAACTTTGGTAGGTACCCCTGGCAGACCAATAGTGGCAGGCAGAGGTTCTTTGACTGAACCTCTTTCAGAATATCTAGAATATAGGTTGAAGCCTCTTCTGAATCAGGTTAGGGCACGTATTAAAGATACCACCCAATTTTTATCTTTAATGGGGGATTTACAGATACCTGTGCAGGCATATATAGGGATTTTGGATGTCCAATCCCTATATACCAGCATCCCCCATCAGGGTGGCATCCAGGCCATACAATATTGGTTACTACAAGCTGGTATTTACTCTAGGGATGACATGGATTTAATCATCAATATTCTTACTTTGGTACTAGAACATAATGTCTTCAGTTTCCAGGGTCAATGGTATCTCCAAAGCAAAGGGACAGCTATGGGGGCGACGTTCGCCCCAACATATGCTGACCTATTTATGGGTTTTTTTGAGATCAAATACATCTATCAGACTGATTTCCCATTTAAAGAACAGCTTATGATGTGGAGGAGATACCTAGATGACTGCTGGGTGGTTTGGAATGGGCCCGAGGGGGAATGGAATGATTTTGTCCAGTATTTGAATAGTAATGTCTTCGGGATAAAATTTACAGGTAAAATACACCTGTTTACGGTTGATTTTCTTGATGTGCATGTCACTAAGACATTGGATGGCACAATAGCCACCACAGTACACAGAAAACCTTTTTCGAAGAATTCTTTATTATTGGCAAATAGTTGTCATCCACCCCATATAATTAATAACATACCTAAAGCCCAATTCCAACGTATTAGAAGAATTTGTTCCTCTGATGAGGAATATGATACACAAGCAGCAGTCCTCAAACAGAGGTTTATGGATCGTGGATATTTAGAACCTAAGTTGAATGCAGCCTATTCTGCAGGACGAAAGCTAAATAGAACACAGCTGTTAGAATCTAAAACTGTTGATAAAGGCAATGATTCATCAGGAGTGAGATTTATCACCAGTTATGGGACTAATACTTTTAAGATTAAGAATATCATCAATAAATATTGGCATATTTTTACTAGTGACCCATTCTTTTCAGACATACTACCTGATAAATGTAGTTTTGGCTATAGACGGGGAAAAACATTGGGTCAATGCTTTTCACGTTTCAAGAATGAAGTTCCTAATTCAGGATATAAGTTTAGTGGTCGCCTGGGTTGTACCTTCTGTGGCAACTGTAAGTACTACAAACTAGTGTCTAGAACTTCGTCATTTACATCTATAAACACTAGTAAGGTGTATGACATTAGACACCATATTAAATGCAGCAGTACTTGGTTGGTTTACATGGCTGTTTGTAAATGTGGTGCTTTTTATGTAGGACAAACGTCCTGCAGTTTTAAACAGAGGATAGCCCTTCACATTAGTGATATTAAATGTAAACGGGAAAGGAGTGCCTTATATAAGCACACCTTAGTACATACAGCCTCACATTTTGTATTCGTAGGGATTGATTTGTTACAACCCAGTGTTGCTAATGTAGCTTTAAGACATCAACTGTTAAATAATTTGGAACGTAGATGGATTGTCAATCTTGGAGCATTATTCAAACCTGGGCTTAATGACCACTGGTGATTATGGAGGTTACTTTGATCCTCTATTGTGTATATATATTAATATTGAATTTCTTCAATGTAGAGATTTATACATGTATTTAGATTTAATAATATTGTTGGGGGTATTAGTAGGTTAGATTTTGTTTTAATGTAGTGCTATGTTTTATATTGATATATGAAACTGTCAGTTTGGAAATTTGTTATATGCATCAAGTCTTATTATATGTATGTGTTTATGTGGAACACCACTAGGGGGCATGGTGAAATCTGGCTATAAAAATGGATGCAACATGTTATTCTGCACTCACTGATGACGCTCTTTTGAGCGAAACCGGTTTGGGGGATGTGCAACATTCAATAAACTAGCTCACTCTAAGCTGCTCGTGTCTCCTGTTTGTGCTGGAATTACCATTTGGAGGTTTTTTATATATATATATATATATATATATATACATACATACATACATACGCATACATACACACACACACACACACACACACACACACACACACACATATATATATATATATATATATATATATATATACATACATATACACACACACACACACACACACACACACACACACACACACACACACACACACGTATGCATATGGGTTACAGTGACTTTGGTTCATCTGTTCAATTGACACAATTTGATTGACTAAACAGGTGGCTGACAGCCATGCAAGATTGATAATCTCTGGGGAATATACCATTCTTATATACCAGTCGCTGTAACGATAAGTCCAATATATAACACCAACGCTGAGCAAAAAATAACCTTTATATAATTTGGTATATAATTTTGACTTTTTTGCTGTTCGTTGCGTGAACTTTGAGAGTCTTGGCAGCCCATATGGAAACCATTCGAGGTTTGAAAATGCTATTGGCGAGTGACGTTAATCCCTTGCTGCAATTTGTATCCACATCATGTTTAAATACTGAATTAATCTTATCTACATCTGAGGTAGATTCAGCAGAGTTCGATAAAAAACTACATCTCCTTGAAAGGAAGGTGGGTGCCTATAAACGCTTGCAGTGGCAGCGTTTTAGTTTTATGGCATATTTGGACAGAGGTATAGTACCACGAGGGCTCAAAGTACTGAAAATGCCCTCGTATGGGAATGCGTACCCTGAGTTACTTAAGCGATGGCAACAGTTAAATTTAAGACTGAGTCTCGACTACATGAAATTAATGAATGACTTTTTCTCCTCCATTGAAGAGGAGTTGAGAGAAGAGATTATTAATATGGAGACAGAGTTAACCATAATGCCATGTTTTAAGAATTTGTTACCAGCATATCAACAAATGATAGATAGATTGCATTCACTTGATGATCGTTTGGAAGCTATTAAGAAACGAAAGTTATTAAGAGATATGGGAGATTTCCAAAAAGGTCATATTTTTTCTTGGCCTAAAAATGACATTGTGATGGCAAAAAATGGGTCTAATGACACTATTTATCCTGCATCGAAAAAACCTAATTTAGACAGTCTAGATGATTTTCCTGAAATTGATTCCCGGTCTAGTTCACGTGAGAAGATAGTAACTGTGCCGACTGGTGGTATGGTCGTGACCACGCCTTCTTCCACTGCACTTATGTCACAGATAGAGGAGAGGAATGGCGATGTGATTATACCAACGAGTGAAGTTAGTACTAGCGTGGTCGAGAAGATTGATGATACGAGGGGTTTACATCAATCTACACTTACCTTTTTTCAAAAAACGTTTCAGTTAAATCAGGCTGAAAAAGTAAAAGAGCATTCCATCTCGAGAGGAAGGTCTACCACGAGACAGACACTACATTCAGCAAAATGGAAGAATAACAGTCCGGTAAAACAAATGAAAGTAGTCCGAATATAGAGGCAAGTTGTTTAAATCTTTCAGCTCTTGTACTGGAGACTGTACATCTTAATTTTTTACAGAAAGGACTTCGGTTTATACCCACTGCGAGTGACAGTATTGTGACAGCATTGATAGATTTAAAACAGTTCCTTAGGAATGTGAGTTTAAAATTGTTATTTAAAAATACTGTTTCTTCACAGTTGAGTTGTAAAAGACGTAGTACCTTTATTCCTATGAATCCACCTTTTATTACTGCATTTTATGATTTGTGTGAAAAAGAATTAAGATGTTTATACTCTGAAGTTACTACGAAGGACTATAATTTATCCTATATGGAATTTGTAGCTTTAAAAGAGTTACAAAATAATTCTAGTATAGTAATTAAGCAGGTAGATAAGGGGGGTGTAACTGTGATTATGGATAAAGTCAAATATTTTTCTTCAGTTTCTAGGTTATTGTTGGATACTACAGCGTTTAAGGTTATATCACATATGGATGTTAAAAATGTATTAGTGACATTAATATGTTTATTTATGACCTACAATTATCTGGAGATATACACTTAGATTTATTTCATTATCTCACAGTAACGTGCCCCATTATACCTCAGTTATATGGTATACCGAAAATTCATAAATCTCGGACTGATCCACCTATGCGTCCAATAATTTCGGGGAAGGGTTGGATAACAGAGCCCATTTCTGTATATCTGCAGAAACAACTACATCCATTTTTATCTGGTTGTGAAACTGTGTTGAAAGATACAACAGATTTTATCTTGAAATTGAAACATTGGTATACTAACTTGGATAAATTAAATATTGATAAAAATAATTTATTTTTTGTCAATTTGGAAAAACTACTAGGAAATTACTTCATTATTCACAGTCATTCCGAATGACCAAGGTATTAATTCAATTTGTGAATTTTTGGTTCCTTTGCCATCATTTACAGCTAGGCATACTGAAAATATTTGTTCTTTGTTGGATACAGTGTTGTCGAACAATGTTTTTTTGTTCAATAAGCAGCTATATTTACAGCTTACCGGCATTGCTATGGGCACACCGGTAGCGAATACCTATACAAATCTGGTATTATACCAGTGGGAAAAGCTTTATGTTTATGATGGTAGAGAGTTTCTAAATTCTAATGTATGTTTTTATCAAAGATTCGTAGATGACTTTTTTGATTTGGAAAGGGTCTTCTATTGATTTACATGAATATTTAAGTTATCTAAATAATACAACCAGTTTTTTGAAATTTAAAATGGAATTCTCCAGTAGTTTGATAAGTTTTTTGGATGTTAATATAGCTTTCCATGATGGTGTAATAAGTACGAGTGTTCATAAAAAAGAAGTTGATGCAGGGGGATATTTGCATGGTTCTAGCATGCATGCTCCACATGTTTTTAAAAGCATAGTTATGGCACAATTTAGTAGAATTAGTAGACTTAATACAGATGATGCATGTTTCTTGAAACAGTTAGAAGAGGCATATCAAGAATTTTTAGGTAGTGGGTATAATCCTGAAATTTTGGCTGATATAAAGACCAAAGTGGTAAGGAATAGGTTAACCACTTGCAAACCTATATTTTCGTCCACTGATGATTATATGAATACTAACCAGCATGATGATATTAAGGAAGGGAAGCTTAGATATGTAACCTCTTACAATACTAAGACAAGATCAGTTAGGAATATCATTAATAAATATTGGACCGTCCTGATGGCATCTAATGAAGTCAGGGCCATTTTGGATGATAGACCTAGTTTTGCATATAAGAATATGAAAACAATAAAAAGTATGTTATGTTATAAAGATTTTCGAATAGAACAAGACGGTCGATGCATTTCTAGGAAAAATGGTACATTTAGATGTGGTAATTGCACTTGTTGTGGTGATATTTTGTATGAAACATCTGATATCAGTATGTTTATGCATCCAGTTACACGTAGAGTACATACGTTTGATATGTCGGCAACATGCAATAACAATAATGTGGTATATTTAGCAACCTGTACTGCTTGCTCTTCATTCTATATTGGAAAAACTACTAGGAAATTAAAAGAACGTATAATAGAGCACAAATCTGAGATCAGAAGGGCATGTGAAAATAATGCATTATTTAAACATATTGATGCATATGGGTCTAGTCATAAGTTTAGGTTTAAAGTGATTGATGTTATTCGTTCATCAATTAGGGGAGGTGATATGGGAAATTTATTAGAAGATAAAGAGCTTGAATGGATTGTTAGACTTTCAGCAGACAGCCTACCAGTTTGAACTCTGCTGTTTCCCTAAAACCTATTTTAGTTCAAATACAGCACACAAAGATAAAATAATGTGTGAACATATAGTTTTTTATTAATATATGTGAATTTTTATTATATATGTGACTTTAGTTTTGTATTGTATTATTGCTTTAAATTGTTCTCATGATGGTTGGGCTGCATGTCATGTGATTTTTATGACTCCTATTTAAATTGCATTTTAATTGAACCTGCATTAAGCGTTGAGAAAGGGTGTAATACCTGAAAGCTTTGTGTTGATATAAAGGTTATTTTTTGCTCAGCATTGGTGTTATATATTGAATATACCATTCTTTCCAGGGATTGTGCAATCTCAGGGTTAGAATATTAGAATGGGGTGATTGGGGGCACAAAAAAAAACAAAAAAACAGCTTTTTTTGTTTTGTTTTGTTTTTTACATTTTGCATGCATCAAGATTAATTTTCAGCGCATGCATGGTAGTGTGTCAATGTGCATAATGCTGATTAATTTGCTTCACCATTATGCACATCAACATAAATGGTATTCAATCGATTTAAGTAGATCTGTATCTATATATATATATATATATATATATATATATATATATATATATATATCTATATATGGGTACATTTCAATCGACCGACAAGTCGGAAAACCGACATTCACTCCACAGACACATTAAAACATCGACAGTGCAAACACGGACATTTCACAGGTAAGACTTTTAAATTCGCTAATCAAGCCTACCATGGTTTGTGTGGTAGGCATGATTAGCGAATTTAAAAGTGTTACCTGTGAAATGTCCGTGTTTGCGCTGCCGATGTTTTAATGTGTCGGTGGAGTGAATGTCGGTCTTCCGACTTGTCGGTCGAAATGTATATATATATATATATATATATATATATATATATATATATATATATATATATATACACACACACACACACATATATATATATACACACACACATATATATATATATATATATATATATATATATACACACACACACACACACACACACACACACACACACACACACACACACACACACATACAGACACACATATATACAGTGTGTATGTATATATATATGGGTCTACTGTTTTTGGTCAAAGTTTCAGTACTTCGAACTTCACTTGTACAAACCCACTTGTTCGAAGTACTGAAACTTCAAAAACTGACTACGGAGATCACAATACAGCGTGGAATGGGAATATTCCTTTTTCCTCGCTGTAGTGTGATTTCAGAGTTGGTATATTTAAGTAGGGGGGTGTGGGGGGCATGTTTTTGTTATTTTTTTTATTTGTGAGGCGATCTGGTGGCTAGACTTCAGCGAGAGTGCACTTTCGTTGAAGTGCACTTTCGCTGAAGTGGGATTCAACTTTTCATTTTCGGTTAAGTGACAATTCGTTGTAAAGTAGTAGACCCACATATATATATATATATATATATATATATATATATATATATATATATATATATCTGGTTACCTATCAAAACATCAAATGATCATAACGTCTAAACCCAAAACATCAAGACCATAACATCTAAACTTCAAAATATCTAAAACTCATAACATCGAATCTCAAAACATTGAAAATTACAAAGCAACTATAAATAATATCCCACACACTGTTTAGTACGTTTCTGCAGGGAGGGCAAACCCCCCTGCACCCCCTACACCCCCCGTAAATTAAATGTACCAACTCCGAGATCGCACTACAGTGGGGTTAGAAAATCAACTTTTCCCCCCACTGTTGTGCGATCTCAGAGTTGGTATATTTAATTTACAGGGGGGGGGTGCAGCAGGGCTCACTCCCCTGCAGGAACGTATTAAATAGTGTGTGGGATGTTATTTATAGTTGCTTTGTAGTTTTCACTCTTTTGAGATTCTATGTAAATTTTTTGAAGTTTAGATGTTATGGTCTTGATGTATGTTATGAGGAGTAGATGTTTTGATAGATTTTATATATATATATATATATATATATATATATATATATATATATATATATATATATATATATACATATATATATATATATATATATATATATATATATATATATATATATATATGTATATGCAAACATATACATATCTGTATACATATACAGGCACATATATACATATAAATACACATGCACGCATATATATTATATATATATATCTATATATATATATATATATATATATATATATACACACACACATGCATATATACATTCACATATTGCAAAATTGCACAGAGGGTACACTGTGATTACTCCTATATAACTTCTGAACTGCTGGAGCTGCATTCAGCCAGTATTATTTTCAAACAGTGTTAATTTCTTTAAGTGGCTGACAAAAATCTGGACTTAAAGCAGCTTAAAAAAAAGATATTGCAGTTAACCAGGCAACCTTCTGGGAGTTACTTTAGGAATAAAAGGTTAAACAGAAACTAGCAGGCAGTAGCTAGGATGGCGTGAAGCAGACAATTGCCCTGGGTACAAAGTGTTAGGGGGGTGTGATCAGGCATCTAGTCCATCATCCCAACCACTCTTTAATGTACATTTGCTGTCAAACCTGAGCACTGCAGCAGTCCATGAACTGCTTACAGAAAAAAAGACATTTTTTTCTTTCTTTTTTATTAAGTAAAAGCAGAATAATGCAGCACTCATTGTGTGGTCTATACTGTAGCAACTGCTTGCTACATTTATAGCAATTTCTTACAGTTTAAAGGTAAAAAAAATATTTTTTTTTCTCTAAGCAAAACCTGAATGCTGCTGAGCTCCATGTGGGGTAAAGATTATAGCATATGCTTCCTACATTTGGGGCAAGCAGTTTGCTTCAGTTTAAAAGTAAACAAACTTGTGTATTTTCTTCTCTAAGTAAAATGTGAATGCTACAGCACTCCCTGCATATATATCAAGCAGTTTGCTTCAGTTTAAAAGTAAACAAACTTGTGTATTTTCTTCTCTAAGTAAAAGGTGAGTGCTACAGCACTCCCTGCATATATATCAAGCAGTTTGCTGCAGTTAAAAAGAAAAATTATTTTTTCTTTCAATTTTTTTCTATTAAAACCTGAGGGAAGTGGGTTGGAGGCAGTGTGCAGAAATGGGACTTGACTGTCTCCTGGTACCTGATCGTGGATGTTGTTTTTTTTGTCTTTTGTTGACGTGCTAGGGTTGGAGGGAGGGGTCATGTATCTGGCCACCCAGTTGGTGTGCTGGTACAAGAAACAAACTTTTTTTGAGAAGCAGGGTGCCCCAGGTGCTACTAATACCAGCTACACCTGTGCTAGTAAACATGGCTTTGTATCCTCAGTGTAAAAGCAGGGTCTTCCATGAATATTATATGCTGTGTAAACGGATAGTTAAAAGAAAAACATAACATCAGTTTAAAGAAGGGAGTTGTTGATGCTGTCTTTGGAAGGAGCTGTACTGTACCTCAATTTTCAACATGCCTGGAATTTTTTTCAACAAACTGAAAAGTTTCTGGGAGTATTGCTTTGGCAGTATGGTCCTATGATTACATTCATAAGCTTACTTTATACAACTATATATGTCCTGAAATAAGTGTAGAAAACTAATAGCAGAGTGCACAACTTCCATTACCAGCCTGCTTGCTGAAAACTGTGGACTTGCAGGTACTATATCAAGTAAAAGTTTGTGTTGTTTTATTATCCTGACTATTATGATGAAAAGATGTAGTGTGAATATATGCCCCTTTTTAGGCAGCCCAAAAATCACAAACCAAAAATATTACTTTTTATATAGCAATACTCCCATCAGAGCATTGAATATATTGAAAATACACAACTTGTATTCAACTGTGACTAGATACCAACAAAATACACTAACAAGTAAATATTCACCACTTTAATCAGACTTGTCTTCAGTAAAAGCTTCATACAATGGTACGCATTCTCGTACATCTCCTCAATGAGGGCACTTTTGAGTCTATCGTAGGCAACTGCCAGTCCTTCATATATCTGGGCCAGATTATCCAATATAAAGCTCTGTTCCAGACTGATGGCATAGGATACCAAGCATCTATTTGTGTTCAGGGTGAAATTTGTCCCCTTTTGTCCATAAATAAGGTAAGAGCCATGGTTACCTGATCAGGGTGAGGGCCAGTAGATTAATTTGTTCACAAATTCAACAATGTTAGTAAGATTCTACTGCAATACAAACTTAAGAAAACAAGTAGGCCCTGGACACCTCCTTGTGACCACTGGAATGATCGGTTCACCTATAAACACTGTAACCTAGGCTGGAGGGTTGCATAATGGTTAAGGTGTCTGCACAAATCTAACCAAAACCACGTTCTGGAACTAAGTATTCCTTAACCAACAAAAGTCCAAGCAAAAAGCACAGATAAGGAATATGCCATCAAAACTTGTTTAAATCTTGTTTAATAAAACGCAAAGCTTTCAAACAACAGCTCTTTCTCAACGCATAAAAAGCTAAGTGAGTGATCACTATAAATATGCAAAATATCCAATCAGAAAAGACAATCAATTAAATAATACAATGATGTCACACATGCACAAATTTTAGCCATTCCCACCCAGCAACTAACTAAATAAAAACAAGACACTAATACAAAAAGTATAAACAGCCTGGTAAATATACACACATACAAATATGGCATACGTGAATGGGACGTGCCTTCGTTGAAGGTTGTGTGTCAGGGCTGGTAACCCGGTACATAAAAATCCACTACCAATCATTAGCGGACTGGAGTTCCGCTGTGGCAACCCCTAACCGGGAAAAGCCGAAAGACACAACAACAACAACAAATATAGTTAAAATACATACATATAAAAAATATATAATATCAAAATCCTATCAAATACAATCATGTTTAAATTTAAGTGCAGGTTTCAAACTATTCTGGAAATTCAATCCCGGACTAACAGAAGCCCAGAAAAAATCAATCCATTTACATTCAGCAAGTTCCATCTGAAGTTTAATATCACCACCTCTTATTCCTACCTTTATTGACTGAATTACTTTAAACTTAAAGGAATGATCAGGTCCCATCAACTGAATATGTTTAAACAATGCATTATTTTCCACTCCTTTAAAAATCTCAGATAAATGTGAACAAATTTGTTGTTTTAACTTTTAATTAGTTTTACCTATATAAAAACTTGAACAAGCAACACAGTTAGCAAAATAAATCACATTTTCACTCTGACAGGTGGCATAAGTTCTAAATTCAAAATTAAACTTAGAAATAGGATGTTCAGAAATCAAATCTGTGTTAATAATGTTACAAAAACTACAATGACAACAGGGATGTGTCCCTTTGGTATTGATAGAAAGTGAATTATCAGGTGGCATATCGTTATAACAAAGCAGTTGTTTAAGGTTCTTCTCTTTCTTATGTGCAAAAAAAGGGATTAGAGCCTAAAAAACTCTTAATATTAGCATAAGAAGTCAGAATAGGCCAATACTTACTAACAATCTGTTTAAGACCATGTGTATGTCTATTATATTTCATTAAATATCTAACGGGTCTTTTCTGCAAACTCATCTCCTCACCATGACACTTGCATGTACTGTGGTATAAATTCCATCAGCCTTTTTACAAACGGTCTCCACATCATCCTCTTCTTCACCATCAAGAAACTGGTAACTTTAGCTGTAATGTTTTATAATTTGGATAAAATGGTACCCAACAACGACTCTTGGGCTACAGCAGAAACTGTCGTATCTGAAAGTTACCAACTTCATCTTCATTACCTGTTCTTAAAAGCATGCAGTTTGATGAAGCTTCCAAAATGTCAGTGATCGTTGTCATTTCTCCATTCTCTTCAAAGAACTTACATACATTCAGTAAACTACTTTTTAAAAATAATGTCTATTAACTTTTGCAGAAAGATACAGGCTTTTAAATAACCTTTTTCATTAGCAACTGGAGATGTCTTTTTTTCATGAACCATAGTGACATCCCCCATTTATTACAAGGTTTTTAACTACCTCTAGCACCATGTGTTTTTGAACTATTCAGCCAACATAGCTGTTAAGAGACTGGAACATTGAATTTGAAGATGTTCATTCTCTGAGTTCGGTAACAGTTTTGATGTGTGTAGTGTCTTCTTCTTCTTTCGGCTGCTGCCATCAGGGGTCGCCACAGCAGATCAACTGTTTCCATTTCTTCCTGTCCTCTGCATCTTGCTTTGTCACACCAACCACCTGCATGTCCTCTTTCACCACATCCATAAACCTTATTTTAAGCCTTCCTCTTTCCCTGTTACCTGGCAGCTTCATCCTTAGCATCTTTTTCCCAATATACTCTGCATCCCTCCTCAGCACATGTCCAAACCAATGTAATCTTGCCTCTCTGGCTTGGTCTCCAAACCTTCCAACCTGGGCTGACCCTCTATTATACTTATTCCTAATCCTGTCCATCCTCGTCACACCCAGTGCAAATCTTAACATCTTCAACTCTGCCACGTCAAGCTCTGACTCCTGCCTTTTTCTC
This sequence comes from Protopterus annectens, assembly GCF_019279795.1. NCBI lineage: Eukaryota > Metazoa > Chordata > Ceratodontiformes > Protopteridae > Protopterus > Protopterus annectens. Next base: position 381,666,518 of record NC_056744.1, read on the forward strand.
AATGCCACTGTCTCCAACCCATATAACATAGCTGGTCTCACTACCCTCTTGTAGACCTTCCCTTTCACTCTTACTGGTACTCCTCTGTCACAAATCACTCCTGACACTCTTCTCCACCCACTCCATCCTGCATGTACTCTCTTCTTCACCTCTCTTCCACACTCACCATTACTCTGAACTGTTGATCCCAAGTATTTAAACTCATCCACCTTCGCCACCTCTACTCCCTGCATCCTCACCATTCCTCTATCCTCCCTCTCATTCACACACATATATTCTGTCTTAGTCCTGCTGACCTTCATTCCTCCTCTCTCTAGAGCATATCTCCACCTCTCCAGGGTCTCCTCCACCTGTTCCCTACTCTCACTAGAGATCACAATGTCATCTGCAAACATCATAGTCCACGGGGACTCCTGTCTGATGTCGTCTGTCAACCTGTCCATCACCATTACAAATAAGAAAGGGCTCAGAGCTGAACCTTGATGTAATCCCACCTCCACCTTAAACGCATCCGTCACTCCCACCGCAGACCTCACCGCTGTCAAACTACCCTCGTACATATCCTGTACCACTCTTACATACTTCTCTGACACTCCTGACTTCTTCATACAATACCACAACTCATCTCTAGGCACCCTGTCATATGCTTTCTCTAAATCCACAAAGACACAATGCAACTCCTTCTGACATTCTCTGCACTTCTCCATCAACACTCTCAAAGAAAACATCGCATCTGTAGTGCCCTGTGTAGTGTACAGGTGATAAATGAAAAAATAAAGGATGGTTTTGAAAAATGTGTCTAATACAGTAATATCTGCTGTTAGTAAAACTACATAACTCTGGAGTTATGAAGTTAGATTTAACATTATAAAGCAATAACATCATTTTGCAAATGTAGACAGGTAGAGCTGAACTTCAACAGCTGAATCATTCGAATCCAATAGTTGTAGAACAAAACACACTTTATTCACAAAGAAATAACACTCTGTAAGCGCTTTCGTTTAAGGCTATGTTAAACTTCATCAGACAATTAAAATCATTGCATCACATCCTTTTATATAGGTGCTCATTATTTCATTGGACCCCTAATATATTAATTAACCAACCTATATGCATGCTACTCTGTTGCTGTTATAAATATGTAAATAAATAAATACATTTAAAACACACTAAAAAAGAATAAAATCAATTTGTAAGATGTGCTTATGTATAATATATATGTTAAATATATAAATTACATTTAATAAATATATAAACATTATATCAATGCAAAAATTATGTATATAAACACTATATACACACACACACACACACACACACACACACACACACACACACACACACACATACACACATATATATATATATATATATATATATATATATATATATATATATATATACATATATATATATATATATATACACACACACACACACACACACACACATATATATAATATTAATATGGAAGGATTTATCATAGAATAACGTAATCAACCTATTTTCTTTCCAATGCTTTTAATTTTAGAACTGGGGCTATAGAGCTACGCTCATTTATTCCAGGCTAGTTGTTGGCCTGTACTTTTATTTGTTATTTTAATTCTTTTAACTTTAATTGCACACCCCATGGCTTCTTGTCTTCAATTTCTACATGATCAATAGCCATGAAAAAAAATTGGTGATTGCTGTATTCACAAATATGCTTTGCCAAAGAGTTGTTTAATTTATTTTTCTTAATGGCATATTCATGCTCGTATATTCTTTGAGACAACCGTCTCTCAGTTTTTCCAATATAAAAAATTGGACATGAACTGCACGTGGCTAAGTAAATAACTGCTTTGGACTTCCAATTATATTTTATTTGTAAACAAAATCTTTTATTTCTAAGGTAAAAATTGTCACCAATCTTTACTTTATGGCACCAGTTGCATTACCCACATCTTGACATACCTTATTTAAATGGGCAGGCATTTGAGTCGCTTGTTTTAGGATTTCTTTAAAAAACTTTTCCCTTTTTTGTAGACCATTTTAGGTTTCTCATTAATGTGATCCCTAATACAGCGGTCATCTAACAGAATAGTCCAATTTTTTATAAATATATCCCTTATCATATGATGATCCTGGGAATAAGTAAGGACTAAAGCTTTAGAAAAATCACAAAGATTCACTGGTACACAATTCTGGTCATTATTTAAGTTCATTGCACTATTGTTATTAATATTATTACAATGATCAAAATCATTCAGCCTATCTAGAATGGTTTAAAATGCTCATTAATTCTCTTAGTGGTTACTTCTTGTATCAATGCATCTATTAAGGCCATAGGATAATCCCTGTTAATAAACATAGTGTGCAAAAAGTTGCATTCATCCATAAATTCTTCAAAATTTGTCACCATCTGGGCTGCCTAACAAGTTGCCCCTTGACAACAGACTTTTTCTGGTGCTGTGGATGTGAACTACTATAATGTAAAAAACAATTTGAATATGATTCCTTTCTATGGATGAGTGCTAAATACACTTCATGAATTCTATCTTTAACAAGATGGACATCCAAATAATTCATGTATTCCACATTAATATCCCAAGTGAACCTTAAAAATTCCATAATACCATTTATATATGTGAGAAATTCATTTAACATATCTTGTGTGCCATTCCATATGATGCTAATATCATATTGAAATCTATTATAAACTTTAAAAATACATTGTATTGGGTATTAAATACAAAATTTCTCTCATAAAATGTCAACACTAAATTTGCGTATGCCCCTCCGCAAGGTGACCCCATATCAATACCTTTTTTCTGTAAAAAATATTTCTTATCAAAAGCTATACAATTGTTGCTTAACACCATTTCTAATAATTCCATTATAAAGTTAACTGTATCATGTATAAATATATCCCTTATCATATGATGATCCTGGGAATAAGTAAGGACTAAAGCTTTAGAAAAATCACAAAGATTCACTGGTACACAATTCTGGTCATTATTTAAGTTCATTACACTATTGTTATTAATATTATTACAATGATCAAAATCATTCAGCCTATCTAGAATGGGTTCAAAATGCTCATTAATTCTCTTAGTGGCTACTTCTTGTATCAATGCATCTATTAAGGCCATAGGATAATCCCTGTTAATAAACATAGTGTGTAAAAAGCTGCATTCATCCATAAATTCTTCAAAATTTGTCACCATCTGGGCTGCCTAACAAGTTGTCCCTTGATAACAGACTTTTTCTGGTGCTGTGGATGTGAACTACTATAATGTAAAAAACAATTTGAATATGATTCCTTTCTATGGATGAGTGCTAAATACACTTCATGAATTCTATCTTTAACAAGATGGACATCCAAATAATTCATGTATTCCACATTAATATCCCAAGTGAACCTTAAAAATTCCATAGTACCATTTATATATGTGAGAAATTCATTTAACATATCTTGTGTGCCATTCCATATGATGCTAATATCATCTTGAAATCTATTATAAACTTTAAAAATACATTGTATTGGGTATTAAATACAAAATTTGTCTCATAAAACGCCATCACTAAATTTGCGTATGCCACTCCGCAAGGTGACCCCATAGCAATACCTTTTTTCTGTAAAAAATATTTCTTATCAAAAGCTATACAATTGTTGCTTAACACCATTTCTAATAATTCCATTATAAAGTTAACTGTATCATGTGCAACTTTATGATGAATGAGAATTTTATTAACTCATTCTAATCCAATAGCTTGTTGGATAACAGTATAAAGATCACTTATGTCTATTTTTACCATAATGTCATTATGATCAAATTGGACATTGCTCATATGTTTTAAAAATGTCCAAGAATCTTTACAGATTTGTACTTCTTTTACTAAAATATTCTTAAGTTCATAATCAATATATTTGGCGCATGCAGAAATGATACAATCTCTGCCATCCACTAACGGACGCATTGGGGGGTCATTAACACTCTTATGAATTTTGGGACTACCAAAAAAACTGGAATTCTAGGAGAGGTTATGTTCGTGTAATTATACAAGTCTAAGTTTATCCATCTGTCGAGAAAAATATCATTAATCTGATCATATATTTTGCTATAGGCACCATTCAATTCATTAAGTGGCACTTCTATATAAGTGTCAGTGTTTAAAATGTTGTTTAGTTTCTTATTGTAAAAATCTTGACTCATAATTATTACTCCTCCTCCTTTATCGGGCCTCATAATTCTTACATTCTCATTTTTTAATGTATTTAAAATGATTTGTTCATCTTCATCTAAATTCGATTTATAATTACCTTTCCTATTTATTTTATGCAAGCACTTTAATTCATGCTCACATATTTTTTCGTAAGTAATTAATTTAGGGTGTGGGGGAGATTATATATACTAGTTATGCTATATTTGCTTCTTTCCTTATCTATATTATTTTGATAAAGCAAACTAAAGTTCATTTTTCTTAAAAACATTTTAAGGTCTATCATCATATTGGTGAAATTAAAAGGACTTGTTGGGACAGATGTTGTTTCTTTGGCCAATAAATCTGCAACATTTTTATCTACATGTACATCTGAAAAATTATAAACTTTAAAATCTCCTCTTGTATTGTTAACAATGACATGACTAACATGCTCAGATTCTTGATTAACATCTGAGTCAAAATGCTGTACATCATTCATTATAGAAAAATTCATGTTAGCAGTGTTGTCATTGTTTAAGTCCTCCACTGCTTGGTTTTCGGACTGGCCCCTTGAAACCCCACTGCTGATTGCACGTATTCTGGAGGTTGGTTTTGTTTTTATATGTGTGTGTGTGTGTGTGTGTGTGTGTATATACATATATATATATATATATATATATATATATGTATATATATATACATATATATATGTATATAAATATATATATAGATATATTATATATGTATATAGTTTTTATATACATAATTCTTGCACTGATATAATGTTTATATATTTATTAAATGCAATTTACATATTTAACATATATATTATACATAAGCACATCTTACAAAATTATTTTATTCTTTTTAGTGTGTTTTAAATGTATTTATGAATATATTTATTTATTTATGTATTTATAACAGCAACAGAGTAGCATGCGTATAGGTTGGTTAATTAATATATTAGGGGTCCAATCAAATAATGAGCACCTATATAAAAGGATGTGATGCAATGGTTTTAATTGTCTGATGAAGTTTAACATAGCCTTAAATGAAAGCGCTTACAAAGTGTTATTTCTTTGTGAATAAATTGTGTTTTGTACTACAACTATTGGATTCAAGTGATTCAGCTGTTGAAGTTCAGCTCTACCTGCCTACTTTTGCATAGTGTTTGTGTTTCTTGGTGCTAGTTCGTCAATAACATAATTTCACTTTGCAAGAATAATCAGATGATTAAGCATACAGTACAGCTGTTCTTGCTATTTTTAATATATACCTGTAGTCCTTGATTGTCAGTTTATATATGAACAGTGGTTTATGTATTCGTGTGTTTATTTCTCTTTGAACCAAAACATTCTATCTAGATGGAGACAATTTTCAATGGAGGCCCAGGGAAAATCTCCAGTAAAATCAAAATACAATTTATAATTAATATATAATATACTAAATGAAAGGTTACACATAATAAGCCAAGTATTTTTAGGGGGCAGTACTTGATTCCTACACTGTACAACAGTAGTTGCAAGTCTTCTTATATCTTTGCAGTCATGTGCACAGATAGATTTTCTAACTCAGATTTATAGGGTCATATTAGGCTAGTGACCACTAGGGGTCTTTACAAGTCTAGCCATGCAACACAATCCAGTCTTATCTCAGAGTTTTTTGGATGCCTATATGGTAGGGTATGTTAGTAAGGAGGTAGCTAACAATTACATGTGTATGGGAGTATGTTAGTTGGGGATTACTCTACTTACTGTCGAATTCTGTCCATCAAAGATGTGGGGGCCAGGCAGGAGGTGAATTTGAAATTTCCCATGCAATGATCAAGGTTTCTACTGAAAAGGGTCAGGGATGAACTCTCACACAGATGAGAAGCTTATTCCATAGTGCAGGGATCCTTTGAGACACATATTGGTCCCCTCCACCAGGTTCTATTTTTATTGCAAAGTTCAGTTCTTTGGACTTAGTATTTCTGGCATTGCTTATCTTGCAGATGTGCAAGAGATCCATCAGAGCTGGATCTGAGGATGCCTTATATGCAAGGCATAGATCACCTCTCACTAACCTGTAGGAGACTTGAGTACAGAGATAAGACCCTAAAGTGATCAGTGCAGGACAGGGTATTTATACCCTGGATTCTCCTGGTTAGGAATTTTTGAGGGTGCTCCAACTGTTGCAAATGCATAGCTAGGTACATGCCAAAGGAAGCTTTGTACTCAATGATGGGTCTGTTAAGGGCTGAGTTGAGTAATACTATTACTTCCTTGGACCTGGATGCCATACTGTTGCTTATGAGGTGGGTGACATAGAATAATTTTTTTACTATCTTGGCTATGTGTTGGTTGAACAACAGATTACTATCTACATATGCTCCCCGATTCCTAACTATCAGATCAACTCTTACAGGTGTTTTAACCATGAAGCAATTAGCTTGTGTGGATATTTCCCAAAGGGCACTATAATGCATTTCTTTGTATTGAGTTTTAATCCATGGGTTTTGGAGTTGTTAGTTTGTGTTAGACCCTCTTGTAGAATGTTGGAGAATTCTATGATCGCTCCCAATTTACAGTCATCTGCGAACTTGGTGAGCCAGAAGCCTTTGACATTAGCCTTGACTTCCAAGAAGTAGATCCAAACAGGAGCAGGCTCAACAGAGACCGCTAGGGTACTCCCTTGGTAACCAGTCTGTTTGTGGTGGTGGTCTCATCAATCCTGATTTCTTTGGTCCTATCTGTAAGCCAGCTGGCAATCTAGTGAGTTTTGTAGGGATTTATGCCTAGTTCCGAGTGTTTGGCAGCAATACCTGAGTGGGGTACTGGATCAAATGTCTTGGTCGGGTCAAGGTAGGCAGCATGCACTGTTATCCCCTCATCCATAGCTATGATGACCCTCTCAAAGAAGTCTTCCAGTTTAAGTAACTAAGACTTTACTTTAGCAAAGCCAAACTGGGAGAGGTCCAGTGTCTCTAGGTTCCCAATGTCCTTGTCGATCATTTCCAAAATAATTAATTCCACGGCTTTGCATATTAGACTTGCCAGACTAATGGGTCTATAGTTTCCATGATTAGTTGCTGGTTCACCCGTATGAAGATGAATGACCATTGTGGCCCTTCATTCACCTGGCCTATAACCTGTTTTGAGGCTGTAGTTGAAGAGTGCCTCAAGTGGTCCTGCTAGGTCATGTTTTAGGCCCTTTAGGAACTAACTGGGGATTTTCAGGGCCCACAGAAGAAGTGTTTTTGGCCTTAAACAGCACCTCCAGGACCTGTTCCCTGTTTATAGTTTGGGGAGATATACTAGAAGAGATTTCACAGCTGGGGTAGTTGAGGGAGGTTGGGTGTTAACTTAAAGCTAAATTTGTCAGCCATTAGATTTGCTATGTCACATTGGTTACTGAAGGTTGTGCTATTTACCATCAGTTCTGCACGCCTCTGAGTATTACCTTTAAAATTTCCAACATAGCAGAAGAAGGCCTTCTGATTTTCCTTAGCCTGGGAGGCTATCCTGACCTCATAATTGCCCTTACTGGACTTTATTAGACTTCTTAGTTTCTTATGTAGTGGAATCAGAGAGCTGTTCTCTCTATGAGAGTTGTTCTTTCTGATTTTGGCCATGACTTTTTTTCTTTTGTTATAAAGCCTGTTAAGGGAAGGATTCCACCACTGTGGCTAGTTTATAACGTCAGATCTGTACTTACGTCTGGTAGGTACATCAGCTACATGTTTGTACAGGGTTTTGTAAATAATTATGCATAGCTGGCTGTGTTCTTGGGTCTAGGGGAGCCATAATTCAGAAATCTAGGACTTCTGCAGTTGGAGTAAAGGAGACACAGAATATGAAATTTCAAGGATGCAGGAGGTAATAAACAAAAGATGGGCAGGGATGAGGATGGCTTGAAAGAAAAGAGAGGAAACTAGTGTGGAGGGGAGTAATAAATAGATGATGTCACACACACTACTCTGAAATCACGCCAATATCTAATACATGTACTCCCACAATCAGTATGCACTTGACCTTAATCAAATCAAACATATCTGGCTTGGCTGGTATTTCATGGCTCAGTGTTTCACTGGACTACCAGGTAATGAAGAGCTGGGGAGACAGAGGAGTAGAAAAAATAAATATGGTAGTAGAAAAATGGCTAGTAGAGATAATACCCACAGTCATTATTTATTTTAGGAGTCTGTATTTTGACCTCCTAAGAAGATGGCAGAATTTTAAATGTATAATAACTAAAAAAGCATTATTTATTTTGGTACCAGAAAAAAGCATGCTATGTTGATACTTTTTTCCTGAATGTTATCTGAAATGGAAGTAAGTTAAATGATTTTCTCATGGTAACAGAATATAAGGCATGGGTAAAAGGGCATTCACATTCTTAACTCTAGTTTTGTAACTGAATTTCTTTAATCATGACATTATACAATGTTCTGTGTTATAAATTACCACAGTTATATTGCTTTTTAGGTTTAAAGTCAGAGTCCATTCACCACAGCACTGTCAAGAGAAAAAAAATGCATTAAGGTTTAAATGCAGAAAGAGGTATTATTATGGATATACGTCGCAATATGCACTCCTCATTTCAGATCTATGTAGTAACTATTCCTGGGATTCAATAAACTCGGTGTAGGCTTTGTGTAAAGCCTACATGAATTTACGTTTGCAAGGTGAGCAGCAGCGCTTAATGAATATTCATGCCATGGCTTGCCTTCAAGCATAAGCAATCAGGGTTTCGTGGTGGCCAAACAAAACTGCAAAGCAACATGGATAGCGAACTTAGTTACAGCATAGCAAACTGGATTAGTGGGATTGCACTGAATGCCACACAGACCACCAGAGTTTTTATTAAAATTAATGTAGAATGTTACAGGGATGGGATAGGACAGTGTGTGTGTACATTCCAGCATACTGGGCAAGCGGGATTGTGCAGAATGCCACACAGACCACCAGGGTTTTTCTGATCTATATTATAAGATCAAAGGTTGAAAACATCGAACACCATATGGTCGACACCATATGGTCAATGTCTTCAAACATCGAACTTATAAAAAGAACCAAAAAAAAGAAAAAAGCACCCTAATGGGTTTGAGCAGAGGGGCAGGGTCCCCTGCACCACCACACCCCCCACTATTTAAATATACAAACTCCTAGACCACACTACATTGCAGTAAATGGAAATCTCCCCTTACAGAGATTTCCATTTACACGTTCAAGATTCTCAACGTTCACTATTCTCATGTCGACAATGTCTGATTCGGCATTGTTGGCTTTCGAGAATATAATATAGTCCCGGGGTTTTCACATATCAGGACAGGACAGAGAGATATATATGGCACAATATGCACCATCATGAATGTAAACCATACCATCAATGTCATTAAACAGCTATGTATATCATGAGTGCATCACCGAAACAGATATCACACATGTATGTGGTATTACACTTTAACAGGGGTTCTGTGCCATCAGACAGTAATGTTTATACAACAAAACTAATATGTACATATGCACAAACAGATGTGTGACAGCTCACAGTGACAAAGGTGGTACACTTCAATTATACATCATTGGAAGATGTGTATGGAGGGACATGAGGAAGGGTGCATTGTACACAGGTACTGGTGTGGTGAAGGTTGTGAACTATGAAGGTATTATGGCCTGTCATGTGGATATCCTGCACTTAGTCATTAGATGTGTTACATACAAGGGAGTACTCACCACCATGGACACATGCTGGTGGACATTCCACATAACACATATACCAGGACAAAGGCCACATATCAACTGGTCTGCCGATAGGGTGTGACATCTACATGATTATTGGTTTGTGCCTTTGTTTGCATAATGAAACAAATCCCCACATTTTTTTTTATCTCATGTGTTGTCATGGCTGTGACAGCAATCATTGATGTGTGTTGATACTGTCTGCATTATACCAATATCACAGCTGGATTCAATGACTGCCCACAATCTGTAGTCCCCCAGACAGCTGTTGGAACACAGAATTTATATATCACTCCTGACATCCGTGATTTCAATCATGGACAGAAAAGGGCCTAGCAGACAACCCTGATGTACACACTTGATCTCTGGACATGAGATATAGATCACTTTACACATTTCTACATATTTAGATGTCACATATGTGATCCTCTGTTCTATCCACTTGGTGATATAGGTGTTGATGGCCACATATGTTATTGTGGAGTGAATACCTTCAGTGTGGTCTCCTGTCAACTCTCTTGGCCTTTTCAAATTCCACACGATGATGCTCTTTGAGTGCATCTGACAGATGTAGCAGACATAGATGTAGCATCAAAAACTGTTGCACACAGCCAGGATATTATTAGTGTCCATTTACAGAAGGTACATGATAACATGTTGGTCTACCCCACAGATCAGAAGAGTCAACATGTATCTATACATGCATGCATCAGGCACTGTTCCCAGCCTAATCAGATGGATGGATGTCAATGTACACCCTTCTATGGGAACATAGTCCATCTGGAGGGTGTGTTGAAGTGTGTATCACACTATGTCAGGTAGGCGTATGCTCTGAGTCACGCTATAGGCAATCTGTGATATTGTCAGAGCCCATTGTTTCTGTGTGATAGGCCTGCATAAAGGTAACAGAGTGCATGCTGCCTATCTTGATCTGTCTTAGGGTTTGGACAGAACTTCTACCTATCTAGTGGATGACATTAGCTGTGCATGTTGAAAAGAAGAATTTAGGAGGCCTGCATGAACTGGATCTGTAGGCATGTACAAAAATCAATATACTGTTAATTCATGGGATTAGAGCATGCACACTTCTACTCTGCTAGACACACACACGCACACACACACACACACACACACACACACACACACACACACACACACACACACAGTTGACTGCAGTGAGAACAGAACACCTACCTATATAAGTACACAGCCTACAGAATTCAGTACTTTACACAAGTGCCGCAGCACAAGTCTGACTTTTACATGGCTGCAGGTCAACTTATAGAGGGTGACATCAGTAGTGCATGTCGGAGAGAATTTGAGAGACCTGTATGAAATGGATGTGTAGGCATGTGCAAACATCAAAATACTGTCAATCCATGGGATTGGAGTGGTAATTGTAGGATACACACTTCTGCCTAGACACACACACACACACACACACACACACACACACACACACACACACACACACACACACACACACACACACACAGACTTGACTGCAGTGAGCACAGAATCCTTACCTAAGTATATAGACACAGACTACAGAACACAGTACATTACGCAAGCACCATGGCACAAGTCTGACTTTTACAAGACTGCAGGTGAACCTATAGTAAATGTCATCAGCAGGCCATGTGGGAGACAAAATGTTGGGAGACCTGCATAGGCTCATAGCTTCATATATACATAGGAGGCTAATAGCCTAAGCACCGTTTGGTGTTTAGAAGCCTAGTTGTGTAAAAACACAAGCACCCTTACTGAGCATAGTTAGATAGTCATTGCTAGCAGAGCAATTTTGTGAACAGCACCAAATGACCCTGGTCATGATGGATGCAGCTGCCACCCCAGAGGTGACTTTACAATCACCCAACCAGTAGTCAAAACTGTGTTTGAACAGGGTCATTGAGGTGAACTGATTCACATGCAGTGAGAGCCTATTACAGAGTAGTGTGAGTCACTGGGGGATATATCTGTCTCTTCAGCATGTGCTGTTTATGTCACAAGCTAGGTTGAGAACCCTGGGCCAAGTTATTCTTGTCCCATTTGATTTACAGATGTGCAGCATTTCCAGTAGGGCAGGGTCTGTGACTGCTCTGTAGGGCAGGCATAGGTCACCTCTCAGCAGCCTATATGATACTGAGTACACTGACAGGGCTTCAGTCTTTCCATACATGTCATGTTTGGAGGCCATGGAGTCTCCCAGGCACAACCCTGTGTTTTCTCCAATTGCTGCAGGTGTCTGGTGAGGTACAGTCAGAAGGGAGCATTATACTCAATTAGTGGTCTGATAAGAGAAGTGTACAGCAGAGGTACGACCACCCTGGTCTTGGATGTGATGTCAATATATATGATGTGTGCAATGCAGAAAGTGTGCGTCACCACTATGGACACATAGTGATGAAAGTGTAGATTGTATCAACATGTGTTCCCAAGTCTCACATCACTGTGTTTGAGCTTAGAGGGATGCTATGTATCTCATAATTAGTAGGAGTACTTCATTGCCAAAGGGGACAATGAGCCATTGTATGCTTTAAGGTTCAGTTTGTGAGTTTGGCACCAATCATTTGTGTGTGGCAGCTCCTTCCATAATATGCTACCATCACTGGGGGACTCTATATTAGTGCATCCAGTTATCAGTCATCTGCAAATTTGGTAAACCACAGGCCATCTATCATTACCTGTGCTTCAGAGGAGTAGTTTTCAAACAGTTGAGGGCCAAGCATGGTATTCTAATGGTAACTGGCTACTGCTGGAGGTGTGTTCCCCAACTTTGAAAGTGTGTGTTTTGTCAGTAAGACAGTTGCCTATCCCTGTGCTACTGCATGGCTTAATTCTCACATGGGAGATCTTCACTATAAAACATGAATGGGGGACAGTGTCAAAGGCCTTGGATAAGTCAACATAGGTTATCCTTCATCCAGGTCTGTGGGGTCAGTATCAAAGGAGCCCACAAGGTTCAATAAGCAAGCTCTACCCTTGACAAAAACAAAATGTGTAGGGTTAAGTGTGTTGAAAGTCACCTATGTCCCTGTGGATATGGTCCATGCTGATTCCTTCCCTAGTCTTGCAGATAAGTGTTTTCAGGCATATGGGTCAGTATTTATAGTTCTGCATGTTATCATATTGATGAGTATAGCATAGCACACATATTTGATATTACATTTTGTATTGTGGTTGATATATGTGTGGAAAAAGTACTGAGACACCAGGGTTGCAGTGCTTGGAGGGGTGGCAGCACATGAATGTATTGTAAATATGTGACATATTGTAAGATAGGGCCCTCAGTTTGTAATGTTTACACATGTAATTTCATGTCATGCACAGGAAATAGACAGTAAACAGCAGTAATACAGCATAATATAAACATTTCCCTGGTGCAGTAATCAGCTAGTTTACGTGATGGTTAGCAAAGTGCAAACGCATGTGAGATACACATGCTTGCGCATATGTAAGCAGTGCGCAAATGCAAGCCACATTGCTAATGCCTGACAGTATTGAGTTCATGAAAAATACCTGCTGCTTAACTGACTCTGTGGCAGCATGTATTAATGCATTGATACATTCCTTTTGTTGGCCCAGATGGTACTGGGTTTGAATACATGTATATCTAATACTTTAAAATAGTTTTTATTAGAGAGTGATAATGCAGTGACATGAATTGCTTAAATGAGATATATTGCTGCATTTTGCCACCGCTCACCATGGTTGCACATTGGTGTGCAATGCACACCTCCTCACAAATATGGAGCCCAAAAAGTGAAGGGAATCAATTGCTTTTTCTGCTACTTATGTGTGTTGTGTGTGATTCTATTTTTTGACTAGATTAAAGGTGTTAAAATGGGTTAGATAGGAAAGTGGTAAAATGGGGAGGAAGCAGGGGGAAGAACAAAATCTGACAGTTAGTATTGAGTCCCTGGAACACACCTATTACTTAACTGACTCTGTGGCAGCACATGTTAATGCATTTATTAAAAGTAATACAGTCCTTTTTGGGATAGATAGTATTGGGTTCAAATACAGATGTATTTAATACTTTTAACTACTTTCACATTACCGTTGCTGTGTGTTGGTGCACAATGTGCACCATCTCCCAATAATGCATTAAAAAAAGAAATGGGGAAGGCAGGACAGTGGCGAAATGGGGAGCAAGCATCGGGAAGAACAAAGGAAAAACAGGCAGGAATGTGCAGGAGGGAGGTAGGAAAGAACCATAGCTATCCATTTCTTTAACAGTGCAAAGTGAACATATCTGCAGAGAGGTGACCGCTACACAATCATGTTGTATAGCCAATTGGACTGAATCAATGTGTCAAGAACACACATGCAAAATGGAGAGCTATGTATTATTTTTTTTTTTGTGGGACAGGTGCCCATTTTTTTTTTGAGATAGGAATGTTGGGAAAGGGACATAGGAAGGTCTGGGTAAGATATGTTGGATAGGTGAGGAAGCAATTGCAGAGAGACAAGACCAACAAGACAAAAGGCAGAGATGGTGATGGACACAGAAGGTTGGGGAACACTATGATTGGGGTAAGGGTGGGGACATCCCAAACCCATGGTCAAGCTGGGTGACAGTGAGAATCAAGTTCTCACCCACTGGACTGTCATCACTGTCACCTCACTTCACCACTGGCTGGAGTGCCTAACATCTGCATCTCCTCCTCCTGGTATTACATAAAATGAGAGCAAGCAGCCTCTCCAGTCAGTGTAGGCATTCACCAACTGTGTGGCACACAATCCTATCCCTGGCAATTCAACATGGGTGATAAAATCACCACCTCTGCCACTGCTCTGCGAGGGTACCACTGGACCAGCTTCCAGGGCAGGACTACCTGAGGGGACAGGTAGTGCAGGGGCAGCAGAGGCAGTGCTGCCAGGTAGTCTCCAAGATGAGCTGGGCAATGGTACTGGAGCCAGTGGAGGGGGTCAGGCCTACCCTGTTGTGCTTTGGAGCATTTAGTGATGTGGTACACATGGATGACATGGACACATTTTGACAACACGTAATAATAATAAAAAATAAAATAAAATACAATCAAAATAAATTTAAAAAAGAGAGAAGATAAAGGTTGGGGTGATAGACAAAAAAAAGAGAGAAGATTAGTAACTTCATATGTGATATACAATGCATTGATACAATTATTTGACTCTATTATCTTAACTTTTAAGTCTAAAACTACCAACACCTAACAGATAACTTTTACTTTTAAGACTACCAACTCCTAACATATGCAGACTATACTACATATTGCAGCAAGTACTCCTTGACATGTGCATACATTGCACATATGTGTGTCCCATTTATACAGATTACACTTTACAACAGGGCATTTGTGGTATAGATGTTTTAATTTAATTTAAATATAAATTGTAGAAGTAACAGTATTGTATAGTTCAGAAGTGTGGTATTTGAACCCACAACCTCTTGATTTGTGCTACAGACTAATGCATGTAACATGCCTTTACAGTTGAGCTATGCATGGTCAGTTTGATACAACACTATAAAATATCAAAAAAGCAATCTTTACAAAAGGGCCTTACAGAAACAGATGCCTGGTGCCAGAGCCATGGGCTCAAGCTCAATGCCAAGAAATGTACAGTTATCCCCTTTGGGAAAAAACATGTACCCATGAATTACCACATAGGTGACAGTACTCTAAACACCGAAAGTGTGATAAGAGACTTAGGGACAAGGGGGATAGTGGTCTCACCTTCGATAACCACATCGCCACAACAGTCAGGAAATCCTTATATGTGGCACACCTCATCACTAAGGGCTTTCCATCAAGAAAAAAGGAGGTCATTGTCCCACTGTACTCATCCCTCATTAGACCCATTATAGAATACAATGCCCCATTTGGTATGTATCGCTCAAGACATCTGCAATAACTGGAAAGACCGCAGAAATACCTCACTAAAGGAATCACAGGCCTAAAGCAGATGCTCTATGCTTACTGTCTAAAAAAACTCCAGCTATACTCTGTCACATATCGTCTACTCAGAGGCAATCTCTGCTTAACATACAAGGCCATGTCAAACCCAGAGCTGTTGGACATGCTGCACTTAAAGAAATCCCAATCCCTCAGAGCCACACGCTCCAGGAATCTAAACCTTGTCATCACGATGAACAAAATATGCTGGAGGGGTAGGTTCCTGACCCAGAGACTCCCCAGATTCTGGAATAGACTGCCCATACATGTCAAGCAGAGTGCCTCTTTGGCCGTCTTAAAAAAAAAAACTTGACGATTGGATGGGAGATAGGAAATTCACCTCGGGAATCACATCAGTCGCCCTGCTAGACAGGGGTCCAGGGAAGTAAATATTGTGGGAAGAAATATCCAGGGACTTTTTATGGCTAGGCTTGTATAGGCCATAGGGCCGATAGCCTAGTACCAAGAATAATGATATTATTCTGCTACATACATACCACATGCTTCCCTCATCCTTGCCAATTTAGCCCCATGATTTTGGACATTTACATCACGATCACATGCAGCTGTGGAAAAAAACAGAATGGAATACCATTATGAACACAGGTCTTGCCTATATTCAGCTTTTAAGTCTTACAAGTACTCTCTGTAGTTGATACTTACACAGGTGTGGGATGCCTGCAGTCCTACATTCCCTAATTCAACAGTTTAGGATATCCCTCTTCATCCTCTGAAGGTCACTGTAGTGATGTCTACATTGTTCACCAGTGTGGGGGATACTCGTGGCACTGGTTACAGCCTGGGATAAACTATCGAAGCTTCCAACTTATACAGGGAGCCAAAATAGTCCCCTTGCGCAATCCGGGCACTGTGGTTCTTAACTAGGAGTCCAATAAAACTCTTGGACTCCTGGACACCCCATCTCTGTGCCCTAAACCTAACACCTTCTTTACAAACAACTGCCATGTCTGCCACAGATAAAGAGCAATGGATAATGATATTTTCCTCACCAATTCCAGTCATCACATTTACTGGGAGTGTGCACACTGCTTGAAACTGTTGCAGTATGCTTACCATCATGCAAACATGGTGCTCAGCAGTGTGCAATTCTGAGCACCGCGTGAGTGGAACAGTGGCAAGCAAAGCAAATTCAAGGTTATTGGATGTACAGGCAGTTGTGTCTGTGTGTTAGACAAATATTATGGCCATGGCTGACCTTGTTTGCAGATGATTGTAAGCCGGGGACTGTCATAAATTCCCCTAGTGATGTGAACATCCGTCAAGAGGGCCTTAACCAAACTAATGAGTGGTGACAGAAACATGGCCTCAAACTGAATGCCAAAAACTGCATTGTCATCCCCTTTGGGAAAAATGGTGTCCCCATTAATTATCGCATTAATAACAATATACTAAGCATGCAATCAGTTGTGAGGGACTTGCATACCCAGGTTGATAGAAACCTGACTTTTGACCACCAATGTTGCCTCCATTGTATGGAAGGCTTTCTACATGGCCCACCTCATAAGTAAGGGTATTTCATCCAGGAACAAGGAGTTCATAATATCACTGTACTCCTCCCTTATCAGACCCATTATCGAGTACAATGCCCCCTTCAGCATGTACTTTGCCAAGTACATGCAGCAGTTGGAGAGAACACAGAGGTTCTTGACTAGGAAAATCCAGGGTCTCAAACACCTAGCCTATACAGCTAGGCTAAAAGCTCTGTTGCTCTACTCAGTCTCGTACAGACTGCACAGAGATGACCTATGTCTGGCATACAAGGCCGTCTCAGACCCAGCCTTGATGTAGTTGCGGCATATCCATAAATCCAGCTCCATTCACGCAACCTGCATGCAAGGTGCCAACCTGGTCTGTGACATTACTAGAACTTGTTAATGAGAGGCATTTGTGTCCTAACAACTCCATCATCTGTGGAATAGACTTCCTCTCCATGTCAAGCAGAGAACCTCACTAGCCCTCTTTAAAAGGAACCTGGATGACTAGATGGGAAATAGAAAATATACTCCTGGGATTGGAACCTGGATGACTGGATGGGAAACAGAAAATATTCCCCTAGGATCCCACCTGTGTCCCTGCTGGACAGGGAAATCAGGTGCTGACTTTGTGGGAACATGGGTGAAATTCTTGGCTAAGCTTATAATGGCCTCTGGACTAATAACCTAGTATCATCCTATGAACCTGTATGGCAGTCCAGATAGCAGAAATATACTTGCAGAAATATAGTACACAGTATACCCAGAGTCATACATTTGAGAATCAAATTGACAATACATAGATAAATGAATATATAACTGGGACAATACTGGTGCCTCAGCCCGAATACATATAATTAATATCAGCTACACCATGTCAAGTATTACAAATGGAAGTGGCACAGGAAAATAATTTTCTTGGGTGGCAAAAGCCAGGGTACCTTTTTGGCTGGGCTTGTAGAGGCCCTAGGGCCAATAGCCAAGTACCTACATATGAACAGCAGTAAAAGTGTTTGGAATATGCTGTATTCAAACCCTGGACCATGTGTATGACAGTTCTACACTTACACCTGTTGCTACAAGAATGTTCTGAAAGCACTTGTCTGTGTTGCAGTTCATTGCTATAAAGTGCAATCTCACAACAGTAAAACAAAGGTTGCACACCCTGTACTAGAACCCAGAACCATCTGTACTCCATTCCTACACTTACCTCTGCTGCCACAGGACTAGTTACATGACATCCCCTATTTTATTAATCATTCTTAAGGTCTTGCTGTTAACTGCCATGCAACATCACTTAGTGGGCTTGCACAATGCATAATACTATTAATTGAATGTATCTGTTTTTGTTTTTGACTATCTGGGTCCTGTCTGGCCAGATATCCAGTTTGCACTAAGCAGTGCATTGTGCAAACAGTGACCCCCAAAAAGGGGAAGGGTACTTGAAATGAGTAAAATCAATCTATGGCATACATGCTAGAAAATGTTAGTACACATCAGATATTCCTCCATAGGTCTGGATTAAAACTCTCACTCCAGTGCACCTTCTGAACACAGGATGGGTGCCTTATCCCTCTTTGACACAAACAGCTTTGCAGCAAATAACTTAAATCACTATGAACACAACCAACTGCAACAACATCTACACTGATATCAAACCATACAAGTGTTATTTGTACATGTATTAGTTTTGGATGTAGTGTGATCACACAACCTGTCATGATTATTGCTTGCAAATATACAGCTCTGCCTTACATTTCTGTATTTGTTGGACATTCTTCATTTATCTGAGCAGTAATCTGAGACATGCAGTGTGTAAGCCATTCTATATCATTGGCCTTAAAATGTGTGAGGATAGTAAATGGAAATAATATCAAATGCAGATGCCAACAGACAAAGGGCAGGTTGGCTGTTAAGGAGCACAACCTGTGACTTGTGTACTGCTTACTTACATTTCCAACCTTACATCTAACACTTTGTAGATCTAACCTGACACCCAATGGAAGTAAAGCAGCCTGCAGTGTTGTTGTGTTTTCCTTCTCCCAGGCACTAATCATTCACAGTTGCAATCCATTAAAAACAAACACTGAGGGAATGCATGCACTGTGTTTACATCTCCTACACAGTTCCATTTTTGGGACTCAGCAATTCTAATTAACTTACACCTCATTTGCATATTCACTGTGCAAACAGCCCTGAATCTACACCATATAAAAAAGCAACTCTGTAGCTAAGCAAATTGATGGTGAGGACAGTTGTATATGTTTGGAAGACTGCAAAAATATTTTTCTTCAGTATATATCTGTACAGATGAGTACTGAACTTCAGAAGGTATGCTTCCATTTTGTCACCTATATGGTGCATATGCTGGAATGTATTTAAGAAAAATCTGAAGCAAAGACTTTTAAACTTTTATCTGTATACATTAGTTAGAAGTGTACTGATGGTATGGGGATGCTTGTCAAGCCACTTAAGAGGTATGAATGATTGCCAATACATGAAAATGGAATGCTGTGTACTACATATGTACAAATGTTTCAGGGACAGGTCCTTTAATAGCACTTTTAGCATTCAAAATGGTTTGTTAGCAAAATGGGTCATTTGTCTGTTGTTTTGGGTGGGGGAGCAAAGTTGAGGTACTGTTATGGCATAAACAAGAATGGACTTTTCTTTTGGGGGAAGCAAAGGTGAGTTACTGTTATAGCACAAACAAGGATGGACTGTTGTTTTGGGGGAGCAAAGGTGAGTTACTGTTATGGCACAAACAAGGCTGTGCCATTCTTTTGGGGGGGAGCAAACGTGTGTTATTGTTATAGCACAAACAAGGATAGACTGTTGTTTTGGGGGGGAACAAAGCTGAGTTACTGTTATGGTACAAAAAAGGATATGTTTCTCTTGTTACTTTCCTTGTTTTGCATACTGCTTGTTGTTAGTATTTCACATCTCTAGACTGTTTTATGTTTCTCCAGTGGGTAATACTGACTGGTTACCTTTTCTGTTTTGTCTGGAAATAGTTATTTTGTAGTTATGTGATACTCATGTGTATTACCTTTCTATTATCTTTTAGGGCACATGCGAGTATGCCATCCAAGTATGTCAATACACTGAGACCCCCCCCTTCACTGATACCAAGAACCAAGTGATTGTGGATGGCTTTAGGCAACATGGTGCTTTTCTGCTGGAAAGGGGACAGGGAGATATGGCATGTAGGATGTGAATATGGCTGCACATAGTAGATGATGTCAATGCCTTTGGTGACCATCACAGGACATACGAGCAGGTGGCCCACAGACCCACTGACATCATCACATCTGCACAGAGGAGAGCAGCTGCAGTGGACCATGGCCAGATGGTTACCAGGGGAGGCCCCACTAAGGAACCATCACTAACCCCCAATTAAGAGTTCCTGGCCAATATCAGAGATCCATACAACTCCCAGGAGTGTGCAGTACAGCATGTCCTGGATATTGGAGCAACAGTTTCAGAGAAAGCAAGCACATCACACGAGGAGCTTCCAGGTAGACTTTGGTATCTGAACAGTTGAATACTGTTGTATAGTACAAAAATTGAAATTAATTAGTTCATTCTGTCTCAAGTCTTTTTTTGAGGGGGGGGTTGCTACAGTTATATGCTTAGGTTAGAGTTGTCAGCCACGTTCTTGTTGAAATTATAGTTAATGGGCATATAGAGGGGTAAATGTATTACCCCCAATGTTACTGTTAATTGTGATAATGTTGCCCTTATCTCTTGCTTAACTTCTTCCAGGACTGTCTGGACTACAGAAGAGTATCTCATCTGCAGATGGTAAGCAAAACATTTCTATGTTAGTATTGCTAAGCAATTTAAATAAATATTGACATGTGTGATGTTGATCTCAGGCCTGCTGTGTGTATTGCTGTACTGTCTGGAATACTGGCAGCACTGTTAGTTTGTTAACATATATTGCACTATAGTAGTGCAGGTATTAATTTATTTCTGTGTTTGTTGCTTTTTATCACAGGTGATAATGACAGTGGGAGTGTGGGCCCTGTGCCACCTGATGTCAGTGTATCAGCAGACTCTGATGACGATGGTGGCCAAACTGAGGCACAGTCGTGGCATGTAGAGGTTGAATCTGACATGGAGGTTGACATACAGCCATCCCCTGCATTTCCATCGGACACAACCAGTAGGTTTACGCCTACCCAGTCCAGTGAGCCCACAGATATTGGACAGGTGGAGAGTGAGAACAATGATCAGGGAAGTTTAGCTACTGGGGCTTCAGTGCCTGTTGAGTCTGGCCATAGCCGAAGTGTGGATGAGGTGCCATGCAGAAAGATTGATAGGGGTGCTCAGAGGGGGCCTGCTGTCCCTCCTCCACCTGTTGTATGAGTCTCTTCCTGTGCCACTCAATGTATGTTTAGGGCCATCATGGAGGCACAGGCACATTCCCATAGGTGTTCCAGACAAACGCTCAGGGTTGTGGATGTAGCACAGTCTGACATGTGTGACTGCCTCCACTGTGTTTCCAATTCACTGGGTCAGATGAATGACATGTTGGAATGAGGGGTGTCTGTCATCGAATGAGCAGTGTCTGTGATGGAACATCTGCTGAGAGGAAAATGGCTTCCTCATGGACATAGGTCAACCATATAGTAGGCTGTCAGCCAACGTGGCAGTGCCAGATCATGCTCCCATAGTGGTACTACTTCCACTGCTCCATCAGTGCGTGTGCTGTTCACACCCAGACATGGCAGGCCATGGGGTCATGGTCCTGGGCATACCTGTGAAGGGAACTCATCCAGCAGACATCAGTCATGTTCAGGTAGCAGTACTGCATCTGACTGTTGGCATGGATGGGCCAGTGAAACTCCTGGCAGAGCCAGTTCTCACAGTCAAGGATGGCAATGATGAATTGGCACCTCTACCATGTACGACTCACACCTGTGTGACACACCAAGAAGTAGATCCAGCACAGAGCTTGGCTGTGTAGACACTCACACACCAATTTCACCTTCATGACCCTACAGACACACACAACAGTTACTCATCTTGTCTCACTGGCCATTTGTTGGGTTATCCATGTCTGCCTTCTTCACTTTCTAACTCACACACACTCACCACCATTTTGTCTCAGCCTAAGCTTCCTGCACCCCCCCCCCACAACACCCTGTGCAAGTAACTGTGCCATATCCCTGTTTTCTATCTTTTGAATTCAGGTATACAAAAGCATTGTGTTTGATGCTCAGGGTGTAATACCATACCACAGTGTTTACCTTGATTGTGTGGTGGTGTGCACCTGTACAAGGCACTTACTGAATCTAAAATTTCCACTGCCATGTGCTCATCGCGCTGTGATGCACTCATGGTGAAAAATTACCATGTAGGCTTTATTGAATCCCCCCGTATAACTTATTATAATGTCTAATGAAGTCACTGCTACCTGAATAACATCACACTGATGCATTTTATTAGATACATACATAAAGTTAGGTAGATAGATATATGGATACATAGATAAAAGAATGGCTGAATGGACATATAGATATATATATCAATAGATGGCGCAGTGGTGCAGCAGTAGTGTTGTTACCTCACAGCAAGAGGTACTCCAGTCTGATTTTTGGCTGGGTTGCCTCCTGTGTGGAGTCTGCATTTCCTCCCTGCATTCCTGTGGGTTTCCTGGTGCTCCGGTTTCCTCTCACGTTATAAAGACATGCATTTGGATCATTTCTCCTCAGGCCTCCTCTGAAAATTGGCTCGTTCCAAGTCAGACTTTCTCAGTTAACAAATGTTAAATAAATAAATATATAACTGCAGGACAGATGTTCAACATAGTAATGTTTTACAGTACAATGTGGGTCACCAATGTGCAAGTGGAAGCAAAAACACTGAAAATTTCTAAAACAGAATTTAAACATTTTTGCAGGATGGCTTCAACCTCTCCAATGCAAAATATGGGGGAGCTGAGTCCCCATATTTCTGCCACTCCCATATATATATATATATATATATATATATATATATATATATATATATATATATATACATACATACATACACACACACACACACACACACACACACACACACACACACACACACACACACACACACACACACACACATGAGTTGAAGTCCTTATGTGCTATGTGCTACTGATTGTGACCATGATTTGAAGCTTGGATTCTGGGTAGGCTTTTGTAGTGCATACTGGCAAAGTGATTAGGCCCTATGGACTGACTCTGCCTTGTAAGGTGTCTGAATCTATGAAGGAGGAGTAAATTCTAAGATCATGTCTGTTGGAGGGATTCGCTGGGCGTGATTACAGTATTGCTGTTTCACCTGCCAACTTCTGTCATTATTTTTCTAAACCTACCCATGTACCTGCTCTCTAAGATATCTCCCAGTTTATTTCTGATAAATCCACTGCTCTTCCTTAAACTGAAAATATTTATTCCAAAATGTTTTATCTTCCAGTTCCAGCACCATATCAATAGACCAAAGAGTGACAGAATATTAACTTTACACTATTTTAAATTTTCAAATATACCTCAGTGTGGTGACATCCACCCTAATCCAAGCCCCACTTCCACCCATATCTCTTTAGCTCTACCAAACCCTTCTAATTCCTCCAAAATCATAAACTTTGTTAGCCTGAATTTCCAGAGTATTTGTAATAAAATCACTAACATTCAAGGCTGGTTAACTCACAGTTCACCTGATATTAATGCTGCAAGTGAAACTTGACTCAAACCACACATAAAAGACTATGAATTTCTCCCTCCTGGATATAATACTATTAGGTCAGATCGACTTCACAAAAAAGCTGGAGGCACTTCACCTCTTTCTATAAATATCTACAAGATAACCCCCTTCTCTAATCCTATCCTCAAGTTCTCCAACTCTGAAATTATCATTTCGTTTTTAAAAATAAACAATACTAAAAGTATATCTATCATGGTTATATACATACCCCCTGGCCTCAATATACGAGTGCTCAAAGATATTCTCTCCTAGATCTTCCATACTGTACACAATGAAACTATCATTTTAGGAGATGTTAACATTAACTGACTAAACCTTAGGTCTAAATTGCCACCCTCAAGCATTAATCTGTTCAAATACACCCAGTTTATTACCACTCCAGCTAGATTTAACCATAGGAATAAAGAACGTTCTGTCCTAGAGTGGATCTTTGTCACTGGTCCCAGTAGGTTTCCCAAAACTGGCACTCTCCCTAACATACTTAGTGACCATCTCCCTACTTATGTCCATAGAATAGTTCCTCCTACAACAAAAGAACATCATTATATAAATACCCAAAACCTGACTAACTTTGATCTACAGACATTTATTGGTTTACTAAAAAACACAACCTGGGGTATTCTAAAAACACAATCTCTAGATGAAGCTGTGAATTATTTTAATATAACATTTCTGAATGCCCTAAGCAGCCTTGCCCACTTAGTCTAAAATGAATCAAAACTATCCCTGCCACATGACTAACTAGATCAATAGAAGTTCTTATGTCAGCTATGGGCAAAGCCTGGAAATAATATCCTGAAAAAGAAAACACCTTCAGACCTGTTGAAATTTAAGCGACTCCATAATCGGGTAAAAAAACAAGTAATCAAAGATAAAAAAGAGTGCTGTCTAAAACCACAAACAAATAAGCTGACTCCTAAAAAAAAATCTGGATATCCATTTCTACAATACTCAACCCTGACAGTAGAAGTAATCCTTGTCCATACCCTGATAAGATACCTATGCAAATTGCCACCCTTTTCAACTCTCACTTCATTGCAAATATATCTAACCTCTCTGTTAGCACTTCCCAGCCCCCCTCTTCTCCTCCCTCACCCTCGCATAATCCAGGAATTAACAACATTTTAGGCCACTCCTCTCCCTACCGGCCACTTCCTACTTCACCCTCCTATAAATTAAGACATGCTTCTACCCTCACCCCTTCCAACTTTACTCTTAACCCTGTATCAACTAATACCATAAAAGGACTACATCTTAAACTCAAACCTTGCTCCACCTCTGCTAACAATCTTCCCACAGAATATTTAAAGTTGGCAGCTGAAGCCATTGCATATCCTATTAGTATACTCATTAATAGATATATAATTGAATCCCATGTTCCAGATCTCTGGAAAAATGTATTCTACCTATATGTAAGGTATTTATAAACTACTGTCCTATTTCCATCCTGTCTGAGATCCCAAAGCTCCTAGAAAAATGTGTCCATACTCAATTTCTAAACTTTCTTCTCAGCAATCAACTTCTAACATCAACACAGCATGGATTTAGACCAGCTCATAGTACCACAACTGCCTTGATATCCTTCTTGGACAAGCACTGGTAAAAGTGTTTCTTCTCTTTTTCTTGACTTATCAAAGGCCTTTGACACAGTCTCTCTCCCCTTACCACTAAACCAGCTTTCTAACATTGGTCTCTGCCTTCTCTCGTAAGTGGTTCTCTACTTACTTATCAAACAGACAACATGCAGTCAAGTGGCAGGACTCTTTCTCTCTCTATCTGAACAACAGAACTGGTGTTCCCCAAGGCTCTGCACTTGGACCTCTCCTATTTAATGTCTTTGTTAATTACCTACATATTTTATCCTGCCGGGGCACTCTGATACAATATGTAGACTATTTGTTCTTCCGACTCCGTATCCCATCTACAACAAATCACCCAAGAGGCCTTTATCTCCATTGAGACCAGGGTTAACAAAAATCAACTGATACTCAACCCACAAAAAACTAAGTTACTTATCTTCACACCTAAAACAACCTTTTCTAACAAATCTTACTTTGCTACACCTCACAAAATAACACAATAATTGAAGTTGTTCCTTACACCAAAGTGCTTGAGTAATAATTGATGACCATTTAAAATATGATTTACACATACAACACAACATTAAACAAACACACCAGAAACTTGCCATTCTTTATCGGCACACTTTCTCAATGCTTCTACTAAACAGACTCTTGCCGCCACCTGTCTACTTGCCTAACTCATGCATGGTGCCCCTATACATACTAATCTACAATCCTCCCTAAAAACAAAATTCGGAATCTGCTACGACAAAATCATCAACTTTACTACAAATGCTAAATATTCCACTCATCATTGTAAAGTTTTGCATTCTCTTAAGTGGCTTGAACTCTCACGCTACCTACAATTACAACTGCCCACAAATTAATCTACAAACCCTTGCCTGGCCTGCCCTTAGTTGATTATTTAGCAACTATCTACCCAAGAGACCTCTCAGATCAGAAAATAAAGAACTTCTGGTGAAGCATAAACCTACCAAATCTGCTGGTCAGTGTCTGTACCCTTATTCTGCGGCTAGAGTCTGTAACTCTCTTCCTTAACAATTAGAGCTGACCAAAACTTCTCATCCTTTAAAACTTGTTTAAAAGAATATCTCACTAAGACTTGGATCTCCTTCTGCACTAAACCAGACTAAATATGCATTTTTTTTCCTGCTACAATTCCCCTTTCTGAATCGGGGATAGAGTTCCACAGTCTGGCTATGCAGTGTGAGTACAGACTTTGTCCCATACTTTTTTATTGTTAAAAGACTGCAAGCAGGTTTTTGTCTTGTGAGTGCAGAGGGTAGCTTGGTAGACAGGGATGAAGTACTGAGTCGATAGAAGGGCGGGTAGAGGGGTTATGAAGTATTTTAATGGCTAGAAGAAGTTGTGTCTGGGCAAGTTGATGTGGGAGTTCTAACCAGTTGTGAACACACAATGCAGAGCAATGAGGAGCTTTACGTGGCAGGTTAGTAGCAAATTTACCTACCTTATTATAGCATTGCTCCAACTGTAATTTAAGAGAGAGATTTTGGTATAGGTCAAAACAGGTGGACCACATAGAAGAGAATAAATGGTAAAAGATAAAGTATTAACTATAGGGTGATTCTACTAGAAGCGGTAGGGCTTTTTGTTTGCTCTATACAGCAGACCTAGGCTTTGATTATTATTTTTTGTACACTTTTGTATGTGTAGATCAAACTTTAAGTTGTCATCTATGGTAACAACAAGCAAATTGGTATTGGTAACAACTTCAATAACTGTATTGTTTAGAGAGGTAATGTGCAAGTTACTTTTGGCACTGGGGACTTCGGAAAAATAATAGTAGTAGTAATAGTTTAGTCTTTTTGGGATTAAGTAAAAGTTGGTTTGATGCAGCCACAGTTCAGCTGAGTGGAACACATCTTGTGTCATGGGTTGTAGTTGTAGTGGATTATCAGATGAGCAGATGAGAGTTGTCATTGTTGTACTTAACAAGGCAAGCATGCTGACAGGAGGTATATAGGTTACTGATGAAAATGTTAAACAGTGGACAGAGCCTTGATAACTAGGAGAAAAGGAGAAAGAGAAGACAGCCATCTTTCAGATAGTTAAGAGAACCATAAAATAGTTGGTTTGGAAAGGCCTAGACAGGACATTTGACCAGACGTTTTTGTGATACTGTGTCAAAGGCTTTTTTTGAGAACTAGAAAAACAGAGCAGAGAAACTTTCTTTGGCCTCTGGCCTTATAAATGGTGTCAGAAAAGTTGAGAGCTGTAGTTGTGCTTGGTCTGGTCTGAAACTGTGTTGTGTTGGAGTGAGGAGATCATTTTGTAAGAAGCACTGAAGGAGTCACTTATGAATAGCCTTTTCCAGGATCTTGGGGGGGTGGGGGTGCAGGATGACAATTGTTCTAAAGTTAGAGATTTCAGAAGAGTTACCTCATTTATGGAAGGGGAATAATAAAGATTTTTTTTCCAAAGAGCATGCATGTGGGAGTCTTGAAAAGATTTTGAATAAATCTGTTGATGAAAATTGAGACTGGTATACAACAGTCTGTAGAAAGCTTAAGGTACTCAGCAGAAGGAGAACAGGGTTTCACTTTCTTTAGTCTCTGTGTAACGTGATAAGGCAGCAGGAAGGACATGTGATAAGGAAGCAGGAAGGACAGTAAAGACAGGGATGTCAGGGCTACTAGAGTTTTGTGGTTGATTAAATTGTTGGGGAGAGCTGGAGAGAGTCTATGATGTCGACAAAGAAAGTGTTAAATTTGGTAGCCATTTCTGAGAGGAATAAGTCCAGATAGGGGTTGGTGAGAAAGGAGAGCAATGCTGAAGAATTTTTTTTTAAACTAACCTCTGGAATTTCTTTGGATTTTTTGTGTTTACCTAGTGGGTCTGTGTAATATTTTTTTGTCTAAGTAAATTTGCTTCTGGGTGAGGTTACACTACTCTTTGAATAGATGTAAGGTTCGATAGGGTTTATTTCTGTACCACTGCTTCCATGCCTTGTCTCATTTTTGCATGACAATTCTACACGAATGAGTCAGCTAGGTGGCTTGAATAGTATTTACTCTTTTAAATATCATAGGAGCAAAGATATTTAAAGTATTCATGAATATATCAATGAATTTGTTACTTGCTTCATCTAGGGGTAGGTTTTTGAGTGGCGACCTATAAAAGAATTTGAGTAAATTACAGATAGTGTGAGAATGAAATTTAGAATGATTGTCGGTAGTTATGTATTGATGTTTTTTTAGCTGTAGGGTGATTTCTTTATTGGCAAATATAGAGTGATGGTCAATACAGGAATCTGGCAATATCCCTAACTTAGCATACTTGTTGGGGTCGGAGACAAGTATCCAGTTGAGGACAGAATTTTTATCATGTGATTTGTTGAGTCGAGTAGGAAATGATTAGCTGCTTGAAACCAGAGAGGTTAAGATTAGTAGTGGAGTGTTAGATGTCACAAATAATCAGTCAATGATAGCATCATCTAAGATAATATTTTCAAGGGTAACATTTGTAGTTATCCAGTAATAATTTCTTCCAATAAGCTAATATTATTATCTGGTAGTATGTAGAGGATAATCATACACAGCTCTTACTTTCTCTATTTTGTAAGGTTGTTAAGTGAGTTTTGAGGAATGAGAAAGTTAGACAGTTATTGTATATAATTACAGCACTTCCCCCTTGTTTATACAGAGCCCTGGGGAACACCAGTTCTGTTATTTAGGTAGGGAGAGAAAGAGTCCTGCCATTTAACTGCATGTTGTCTGTTTGATAAGTAAGTAGAGAACCACTTACGAGAGAAGGCTGAGACCAATGTTAGAAAGCTGGTTTAGTGGTAAGGGGTGAGGCACTGTGTCAAAGGCCTTTGATAAGTCAAGAAAAAGAGAAGAAACACTGTTACCAGTGTCTCTTACTGTATTAACAGTGTCCAAGAAGGATATCAAGGCAGTTGTGGTACTATGAGCTGGTCTAAATCCATGCTGTGTTGATGTTAGAAGTTGATTGCTGAGAAGAAAGTCTAGAATTTGAGTATGGACACATTTTTCTAGGAGCTTTGTGATCTTGGACAGGATGGAAAGGCTGGGATGAATGTTACTACAAATAGTGATTTTAGAGAAGAGAGGATTAGGATTAGTTAGTTTTCTTTATAAAGTGTATGTACTTATTCCAGGTTATGTCAAAGTGAATCGAATGGTTAGATGTTTTGTATTTGAAGATGAATAGGTAGGACATTAAATTTACTTGAGAAAATAGATATGAAGGAGTGTTTAGTCTGAGTACAGGTAGGGTGGTTGGTAATGTGAGAGTGTGAATAAATGTTAGAGTACTATGGTAGGTTGTAAGATGACATAAAATGAATAGCAGAGATGTGAGGATGAAAAAGGATAACATAGTAGATAGAGAGGACTATGGGGTAGTTAAGGGGAGATTCTAGTTGAGTGAAAAGGAAAAGATGTTAAAGAGAAAGGAGGAAGGATAAGTGGAGATCCAGGCAGAGCGGTCCCTTATTACGGGGATGGACAAAGATATGAATTTACTAGACTAAACCATGGTGAAGTCGGCTGTGAATTAGAATGTTAGGAAGGGAATAATTAAGTGGGTGATGTGTATAATAAGAAGGTCTAGGGGTCCTACTTTTGGGTAATACTCAGAAAGGAATGGTAATATTGAAGAAGGGATTCCTGAGGAGGAAGATGTGAATATTGCAAATGGAGGAAAGGAGAATAAAAATGATAGTTTGTAATATTATAACAAGAAACAACAGTGAATTAAATGAGGAGCGGTAGAGAAGAATAAGTGTGACAGTGATGTGGCATACAATTGTAAACAGGTAGGTGAATGCTATTGGATAATGAGGAAGTAGCAGGGATTGGCTAGGCTAGTAGAGGAGGAGATAGGAGTAAGGAAGTGAAGGGGATATGTGCAGTATGAACTTAAATAAAATAAAGAGGGCTGGGTTGGAATAGGGAGCAGGGTAGGTGAATGCAGTGAGCCCGAACATAGTACGGGTAAATGGAGCCAGTTGGAACCACTCACAGATGGAGGTATTAGTCCAAGAAAAAAACAATCAGTGACAATGGAGGTAAGAGAAGGTTTAAACAGCAGTATGAGTAGTTTTGCTAATATAATGTGAGTAACTCAGCAGGACAGAAGTTTAAAAAAGGTGCTCATGAGTAAGAAAGCCATGCATATCAAGATATAATGGCTTTAAGAAGCCTTAAGTACATTAACACATGGTGTCTTTTTCCTTTAGCAGCAGCACTGGCTGCAAGCTCAGTAGTACAGATGGTTTTAGCAGCTTACCTAGTGGCACTCAGAGATTTTTACAGGCTGCAAATCCCCCTAGTGGAATAAAACTAACTTTATGCAGACTGATGCAGCAAAACAGGAAAACCAACAACTTTTGATACTGAGTGGAAGGGGCAATCTTGCAAGCCCTGAAGGAGCTATTATCGTGTGTGTGTGTGTGTGTGTGTGTGTGTGTGTGTGTGTGTGTGTGTGTGTGTGTGTGTGTGTGCACACGCGTGTGTGTGTGTGTCTGTGTGTGTGTGCGTGTGTGTGCATGTGCGCGCGCACGTGTGCATGAGCCTGTGTGTGTGTGTGTGTGTGTGTGTGTGTGTGTGTGTGTGTGTGTGTGTGTGTGCGCGCACGCACGCCTGTGTGTGTGTGTGTGTGTGTGTGTGTGTGTGTGTGTGTATGTGTGTGTGTGTGTGTGTGCACGTGCATGCGTGCGTGACTGAATAGGAGTGTACCCGTACTAATCAAGCAATCAATCCACAAACGAAACAGCAAAGGCACTAAATACTGACCAAGAAATCCAAACAAGGTGCCAAAGGACCAAGGAAGCAATTTAGGTAACACCACTAAAAGTTTATTCAAATATTCCACTTAAAAACGTAGAAAGTACTAAAATAAATTAACGCTCTTATAACATCAACTGTAAAATACGCGTTTTCGTCCATACACATAGGACTTCATCAGATAAATGCTTTTAGTTCACAATTCCACTTAAAAACGTAGAAAGTACTAAAATAAATTAACGCTCTTATAACATCAACTGTAAAATACGCGTTTTCGTCCATACACATAGGACTTCATCAGATAAATGCTTTTAGTTCACAAGTTGATGTTATAAGAGCGTTAATTTATTTTAGTACTTTCTACGTTTTTAAGTGGAATATTTGAATAAACTTTTAGTGGTGTTACCTAAAGTGCTTCCTTGGTCCTTTGGCACCTTGTTTGAATCAAGCAATCAATGTTGACTACCATAGGAAAGTGCTGATCTGCATTTGTGGCAGTTAAAGGTGACCCTGAAACATGCACCTTGGCCAGTAATGAGTGCAGCTAACATCTCTGAATCACAATTTCCTGCACTGTGGATACAGACCTATTTTACTGCAGTTCTAACCACCAGCAATGGGGCTCTTTCTGAATCCCAAAATTTGTTCTCTTGAGGGAGTTTTTACTCAGACTTTTAAAAGTTTGAGGACGCATCTTCAGGAGATTACCACTAGAAAAACTGTTATCTTCCTTTATTAACCTTATATTAGCTATCTATCTACAAAACAAAGAAACATCACATTTAAATGATTTGTTTCTAGACATACTGTCGTGTGTCCAGAACATGGATAGAGATAGCATTTTAAATCTTTTTCACTGGGGAATAGATAATTTCCTTACAATTCATTTGCTACTAAATGACATGAATATGTGATCTGCAGTACTTTTTAATATGGAAGTCATTTTTACTATCTGCATTTGCAGTTATAATTACACAAACCTGAGACCATTTTTGCTTACAAACACACCTCTGTTTTTTGATTGCATAATTTTTTTTTTCTGTTGTATAATGTTAAAATCCTTTCCATGTTCTGATATAAAAAGATAGATGGTTAGGTCTAAGACCAAGCCAGGAAATATATTTAATTAGTGGGGAAGAAATTTCATGCATAGGATTAGATGACCTGCCAAAGGGGTAAGACACATTTTCATTAAATTAAAATCAGCAAGCTACTTTATATCAGACCATGACAATACAACAAAATTATGAAGAACAGAAACAAGGCACTATCACAGACAGGCAGAAAAAGCATAACATCATGTCCATAATTCTGAATATTATTTTAAAAGGTAAAAAACAATATTGTTTTGAAAGGATAGACAATTCACAGACAAATGTCAGGTTAATCTAAAAAGTCAGCATCTCAACTGAAAATGCACCCCACCCAAAAATACAGTAAAATATGTGGAACTAATTGCAGTGGCAGTTGTTGACAACGTAGAAAGATCTTCTACTTGAAGTGGATCCCACAAGACAATATTAATAAATTTGTGAGAGGAGAAAATGTGCCTCGGGTGCTTACCCGGATGGACTTTTGTTGAAAGTTCTGTAAATACCAACCCCCCCCCCCCCCGCCCCGGTGGCATGAACTTTGCTGTTTTTGTATATACACCTCAAACGTGTTATACTTCTTACCATGCCTGGATAATTCACACAGACTCACTGTTCTTGTACGTCAGTTCAGATGTGAACTGTTCCTGTTCTGTTCCTTTGGGCACAGAGATCTTGGCTAGGAATGAGAAAATGGGAAATGCTCCAGAAAGGCCACTCCCTTTTTTTTAATTTGTAAAAGCAGCCTTTTTTAATAACTTTGAAAACTCCTTGCAGTTCACAGGCTTAAACTTTTACACCCCCACATTTTAGCAGTCAAAATTGATGGTCTCAACTAGAAACATGTCTCTGCTACTGTATATCTCAATAATTCACACTATTCAATTTGAAAGGTCCTTCTTTTGTAAACTTTTGTCTAATTTTTATTTATTTATTTTTTTTGTAAATCTTTTCCTGTTTGTATTCTTAAATTTAATAGATTGGTATCTTACTATCCCAAAGACATGCTGTAGGTGGATTGGACATACTAAATTGGCCCTAGGCGTGAGGGCCTGCATGTGTGTGTGCCTTCTGTGGAAGGTTGGGCACCGGGCTAACAATTCGACACCGTAAAACTCCACTGCCAATCATGAGCAGACGGTGATCCACTGTGGCGACCCCTAACCGGGAAAAGCTGAAAGAAGAAGAAGGTGTCTTACCTTGCCAACAGTTGCTCATATGACTGATGCATACAGTTTGAGTAGGGGTGAACTGTTTCCTATAGTATTTGCACAATTTTGTTTTTTTTTTTTTTTTTTTGTATGTGAAAGATTTGATTTAATTAGTCAAAGAAAAGGTGATATTAAATATTATTTTAATTGTTTTAGCGCAGCAGTAATTAATATTATTCATTGCCTGTGTAACCAATATTATGTTAGGGGAAACTAAAAGAACACTTTAGATTAAGATTAAAGACCATCTCAACACTTGTAACCATGATATGAATAGTCCTTTAGCCACTCATTTTGCTAACTGACAGGCTGGTAAAGTGGATGGCGTGAACATCACTATTTTGGAACAAGTACATTTTAATATTATTTAAGGATACTGTATGCATTATTAAATTTAATACACTGGTACCTAATGGACTTAATCATTCTTGTAAATGGAAATTTTTGAACTCGAATTGCTAATAATTATTGATGTCATTTCCCTTTTCTCTGCTACAAAATGTTATTCTTTGTGTGTTGGCTTTTATCCTCCTTAGGAGGCAGGGGAATAAACATTTGGTTGGTGAAGAACTGCATTTTCTTTTTTCCATGTTTTGATAGTTATTTACGTCTAATAAAAATGTTTAAAAAATAAGAAGGCTATATAATTTTATTTTGTCATGCATGCGTCTGTGCATTTAATGTATTTATTTTAAGCTGGCATTCCTAGTATTAGAAGAGCATTAACACGCTAGAAAAGCATATTACATCAGACAATTGTACTTAATGAGCAGCGATGCGTAACAACGTAACAAGTGGATAACTAAGAATGTTACTTCCTGTAAAGACCTTTCTGCTTGCATAATTCCCCTTTTTAATCTAGATACTCTGCTAGGTTCATCCGTATTAATACAGAAGTGGAAGAGAAAAGTAAAGTAAGATTAACAATCACTTTGGACATGTGACATCATCATATTACATCATGAAACAGGTGCTCCCAGTCTTGTTTTTTTCACTTCCCGTACTTGTTTGCCCATTTTCTGTATTAGAAGAATTCATAGCAGAGCTGCAGTTGATTAATATGTACTTAGTTAAATGATGCCTCATCAGTGCTTTTTTTCATTTTCATTTCAGCTTGGTATACTACAAGGGAATTCTTATATTTGGTTATGAAAGGTCATTCCTAACCTGAAGGAATTTTTGTTTTGACATTGCCTCTATTGTAATTAAAATAAAGCACATTGCAACAGATTTGGAATTCACTGGGAAAGGTCTTCCTATCACAATATTTTTTAATATGAGTACATACTGTTGCCCAAATTATTCTGTGTAAATGCAAATGTTTTTATTTTTTTACATGCTAGTCTTTAATGGGTTACAAACTACTGAACCGTGGTGGATGCATTGGACTAACATCCTCTGTATTTAAGTAAGACGTGAAGGTAATACCAATTTCCTTTTAGTCATCATTTCAAAGGGAGAGACATTTATAAATGTATTTGGGAGTGGTACAGATGGTTATTGATGAAGTGGGAGCTTAGGTTAGATTATTGATATCAGCAGGGAGTTTGGGATTGGTCACTGATATCAGTGGGGGTTAAGTTAGGTCATTGATTTCAGTGAGGGGTTAGGTTATAACATTAATATCAACAGGAGTTTGGGTTAGGTCATTGATTTCAATGGGAGTTTGGGTTAGGTCATTGATTTCAGTGGGAGTTTGGGTTAGGTCATTGATATCAGTGGGGGTTTGGGTTAGGTCATTGATATCAGTGGGGTTAAGCTAGGGCACTAATATCAGTGAGAGTTTAGATTAATATTTCATTTTTTTTTCTGAGGTCTGAAATGTTTTTTTTAACACATGAACTGTCATTTGTATTGTCTACTCCACATGATCGGAGGATTCCAGATAACGACAGACGTGCAGCTTTCTTCACACCACCAGTATTGTTGAAACCTTTGTATTATAACTTCAGTAATAGTAGTAGTGTTGTCCCCCATCAGATTCTACCCTCATAGGTAATCCCAGCAACTAAACACACCGTTGAGAAATGCAAACCTTGCATTTGTGTAGTGCTGCTATTGCAGGTTACAGTTTGATGCCCATTTTTAACATGTGGCTGCAGAGAAATACTGACTGTCTTCTGAAGATGTAGTTATTTGGCCAATCCATTTACTCAGAATATCAGACCAAGGCATTTAAATCCTATCATTTGAAAAGTTGCCCTGCATTTAGGGGGCAACAGATTGGATTTTTCAGAATTTTAGACATCCTTGCACATATAAGGCCAGATTTCAACAAACTTACTCTCAGATTAAGTGATTTACTCTAACAGCAGGTCTTTTGGAATCTGGTCCCCCCTAGACCTTACATCAAAATCAGTCACTTAAGCTGAAAACAAGTCTTTTGGAATGACAGCAGGTTTACACCAGAGAAAGTCACTTACACTGAAGGCAACTCTTTCTGAATTGGCCCCTTAATGTGCCATTACTGCATATGTGAGGCGAATCAGCCACTTTTTCTTCTTGTATCTCCCAAGCATGTGCATGTTGTAATATAATTCTCGCGTTGTAAAGATATTTACCATTGGAGTCTCTGTTACCCATTGGTCAGCCATTGCCAAAAGACTGGCTTTTAAAAGAAATGTGTCGCTTTGCTTTCATGTGGTCTTTACATTATGATTATTTTGCAGATCACTTTTAAGACTACTGTTTGTCCTAGGGGTTCCTAAAAGAAATGATAAACCTTCCTACCATCTTATTTTACTGCTGCTAATTCCTCTTCCTACCTGTTTTCTTGATGAGTAATTATATACATCCTTTCTTGTACAGTTATCTTTTTTTGTGCTTACCTTTTAAGGTAAGTTCTTTAGACTGAGCATCAACTAATTCATTCCCACTTAGTGTGTTCCTTCTAGTTCTGAATGACCCTTGACCTTTTCCAGTGAATGTAAAACCACGATCATATAAAGAACTAACTCGGATTGAGTAACACTTTTACCTTTGAAGTGGAATGTGGCATTCAGCTGTGGAAAACGTTTGAGGATGTTATCTCAACTGCAGCCACAGTCTTCTCAGAAATCTTTTAAAGAAGGGACTGCTCTCTGTACAACCAGGCATACAGTTGTTAACTCGGCATATTAGTTAGCTTTGGATCCAAAGCAGTGCTTGATGAGAGGGTGTAGTTTGTATTTATGGCAAGCTACTCACACACCATAGTGCTGGTTTTCATCCTGGGTAAAGCAGCAGCTGCCAAAATATTTTCTGAGAAGTTATCTGACCATAGTACATTACGGCAACAACTGATTTGCTGCACAACAAGATCTAGTGCTGTGTCTTGTTGACGCTTACGCAGGTCTCTTAGACAGCACAGTCATTGATTTTTAAGATCTGTCAGTTCTTGACAATTGGACTCTGTTTTTGGCATATTTCACTTCCTGGAGTACCAAAGTAGAGACCACAGGTGGGCTAATACATAAACTAACACCTCTATGATTCTATCTTCCCATAAAGGCAATAGGCTACACTGGGTTTTGGTTGTGACTTTCTGGACAGAAATATCATTTTTGAACCCACATGCTGCTAATGCAGTTGGAGAAGGATCTGCATACTATCAGAGAACACTTTTTATCTATCTCTCACAGAATTTTACTAGCATAAACAATGCTTCAGATAAAGTACAATACAACAGTGGTGCTGTCAGTATATTCTGTTTCTAAATAAACTTATTATCCATCTGGGAATTTGCTAAGTGGGGGGGTCTGATTAGGTTACCCATCAAAGTGTTGATTTTTTTTTGTTTTTTTGCCCATTCCACCAACCCCATGGGTCTACCTTCTTGAGCATCTTAGTGAGAAGATATGCCACCTAGATAAACTGCCTCAAGTAATTCCAGATATCCAAGAGGCAATATAGTCATCTTAGATTTCCTAGGGGGTGAGGGGGCAACATTCTTTAAATAGTTCAATACATGGGTTACATCTCTTAGATGTTGTTCAAAAGGGGTCTATATCAGAACGTCAAACACTTTGGTTGTCGAATGCTTAAACGTCGACACCTAAATATCAAATGCTCAAAACTGCGACCAGCCAATTACACAAATTTTTTCCCCTGTGAAACAATTCGCTTGGCCAAC
This sequence comes from Protopterus annectens, assembly GCF_019279795.1. Taxonomy (NCBI): domain Eukaryota; kingdom Metazoa; phylum Chordata; order Ceratodontiformes; family Protopteridae; genus Protopterus; species Protopterus annectens. The sequence goes on from NC_056744.1 coordinate 381,704,369, forward strand.
AAAAACAACATACTTTAAAATCCTAATCAAGTGAGGGCTGTACCCCCCCCCCCACATCCCTCCTAACTAAATATACCAACTCCGAGATCAATCTACATTGAGGAAAAGGGCAAATCCCCGATGATGGCCAATCTAATTTTTTGCGTGGGAAAAATTTGCATAATTGGCCGGTCGCGGTTTTGAGAATTTGACATTTAGGTGTCAACGTTTAGGTGTTAGACAACATAATAGGAACCCATTCAAAAGTGCTACCTTTGTTTCACACATCAGCAAAATAAGTCAGATTGCCTCAACTTTTAGCATCAGGCATGGTATTATGAAAGAAAATACTAAAAGTAGGAGATGACTTTAGACACATAAAAGAATGACTGTTCTGCATGAATTAGTTTCTTTCAAATGTGAAGCAAATTTTAACTGGCCATGGAGATTTACTTTTTACAATGTAGAATACATTTATAGCAGTGATAATTGTGAAATATTTTCCACTCTCAGCTTAACCAATCTCTAGTATAAAAATGTCATCTACCAGCAAGATGCCCCCTAATCTTAATTATCAAACCACACAACCCAGCTATCTCTCCACTCCTTTTACCAACAAAACCACCCACCCACTAAAATCCAACCCATTAATTACAGATACTGTTCAAGTACTCTGCTTAAATACTATTGCTTAAACTCCCCTACCATATATAACTTAATTAAACAATCCCCCCTGCCATAATTCCATCATAACTCACTCCAAACTACAAAATATACTACACACCCCCCTTTCTCAACTACTCTACAAAATCTTACATAGAACAAGATGTTAACCTTACACTGCATAATTATCCTCTTACTGTTGTAGCGCAGCTAACCTCATACCATATTGATCTCAATGTTATATCACAATCCCATTCTCCCCCATTTCCCATACCCACTCTATCAAAACCCACCATACTTATTATATCCCCAACAATCTTTAAATGTCCACACATTGATCTAGACACATTCAAATTACTTCCTCAGCTATCTTACATGCATATATCCCTTCAATATGACAAATTTGTAACTAAATACCCAAAGGTTATATTCCTCACAACATCCCAACTTATTCTTAGTGGAGACATACACCCAAACCCCAGCCCTGCAATGACACTACTACTCCCACCACCCAACAGCAGCATATAATAAACCTCCTCAGGAAAGGAACTGGCTTGTTTATAATAAATCTTAATATAAGAAGCAACCTGAATAAAATACAAAAACCACATGCCACCCTCTCATTATACTCTCCGGATATAGTTCTTATCACTGCGATCTGGCTTAAACAAAAAATCAGTGACAACAAAATAGTTCCCCACTGTACAACATATACAGGCAAGACAGAAAATCCAAAAGAGGTGGAGGCATTGCATTATTATTCAAAAATAACCTTACACTTGAAATCATTGACCAGAACCCTCTAATCTTCAGTACTGCAGAAATACTGTTCACCAGAATAAAAATCAACTCAAAGAAAGACATAAATATCATTGGATCCTATAATCCACCCCACCCTCAAAATAATATCATCACACTAGAATCCACTCTGCAATGAGAAACAAAAACACTGCCCCATGAGACTATTACACTAGGTAACGTCAATATCAATTGGTCCTCCTGTAGCTCACTGCAACCCACTGACCATATTAACCTCCATGGCTTCACTCAAATAATCCAAACTACAACCATGGTAGACAAAGCATCAAGAAAGGAGTTCATCCTCGACTGGGTCCTTATTACCCGACCTGTATTATCATCTCAATCTGATAGCCTCCCAGCCTCTCTTAGTGACCATCTCCCAACATTTGTCTCTGACATCACGTAAATCCAATAAGAACTTCCTCTTTCCAACAAATTCACTATACAAAAAACATCAAATTTAAAGACTTTTTATCCACCCTCAAATTCTGTATCTGAAATCAACTGAAATTCCTCCCCCTAGACAATGCTGCAGAATATTTCAACACTACCTTCCCAAACATCATAAATAACACGGCCCCCACTAGAACAGTAAGAATAAAGTCTGACTATGCCCCTTGGCTTACCAAAGAAACAAGATCACTTCTAAAAGAAAGAGACAAAGCCTGGGAAACTTGGGTCCATAATAAAACTGCAGCAAATCAACAAAAATACCTTGAACTAAGAAATAAATCTAAAAAGCAAATCAGACTCGACAAAAAAATGTACTACACTGATATACAATCTAAGCACAAAAAAGAACCCACAAAAATTCTGGTGTACTATTAACAAAATTCTGCAACCAGGCCAAACTAGCACACCCTTCCCATCTACCAGTAACTCCACTGACAATATTGCCACCCAGTTTAACAAACATTTCACTGAATCCATAACAGCCCTCACTATTAATAACTGTCCAAAACCACTACCAAATCTCTCTTCCTTAGCTCATAAAAACCACCACTTTTGCCTACAACCAGTCCCAGCAAATACTATTCATAAATATCTTAATAAACTTAAACTCACAACCTGTGCAGCAGACAAAAGTACAGTTTTGTACCTACCATAAATGTAGATGTTCGAGTGTATACCCTGCTGCAGTCATCACACTTGGGTTATCCTGCCATCAGGCGGTCCCGCAGTCGGCCCGAATTCCAAAATCTTGGTCCGGCGTCGGTTGCTGTTGCTTCTTACCTGATGTCAGAGCGCCAGGGGTATATCAGAGGCATCCAACGCCATTTTCTTCAGTTTTTCTTGCCCCAGATGTCAGGTGCCCCTAGTAGGTAGGCAAAAAAAAAAAAAAAAAAAAAATATATATATATATATATATATATATATATATACATATAGCTATATGGGAAAATAAAACAAAACCCTTAGGCACAAGCAAATACACCACAGAGGTAGTATAGAATAGAGTGGTAGAGATAAGTTCAGCTAGTTCAGAGGGGATGGAGAGAGGGTAACCTGGACTGCAGCAGGGTATACACTCGAACATCTACATTTATGGTAGGTACAAAACTGTACTATGTTCATCGTGTTACCCTGCTGCAGTCATCACACTTGGGTAGAATCCCAAAGCTAAGGATGGGAGGTGGAGTCAAACAGGGTTAGAGGAGGCTAGAAGGCCCTGCAAAACTGCAGTGGCGAAGCCAGCTCTAGTCTTAGAGTAAAGTGGTAAGTGGTAATGTTTGGTGAAGGTGTGTACTGAACTCCAAGTTGCAGCTTCCAGAATATCCTTGTTTGGCACACCCCTGAGGAAGGCTGTAGATGTAGCTGCTGCCCTGGTAGAGTGGGGCCTTATAGTAGCAGGAACTGGTTTTCCATGGTGGGTGTAGCAAAAACGTATACAATGTCCTAGCCATTTGGAAATGGTCTGTTTTGAGATAGCCTTTCCTTGTGATGCTGTAGCATAGGATACAAAAAGTTGGTCAGATTTTCTGAAAACCTTAGTTTTATCCAAGTAGTAACGTAGCTGCCTGTGAATGTCCAAGGAATGCAGGAGTCTTTTTCCTTTGTTCTTTGGATTTGGAAATAAGGTGGGTAAATGGATGGTTTGATTTAGAGCCACACTGGATACCACCTTAGGCATAAAGGGGGGATTAGTTCGTAGAGAAACTCTGTCTTGATGAAAAATGAGGAAAGGATCTACTGCCATTATTGCCTGAAGCTCTGAAACTCTTCTAGCTGAAGTAATTGCTAGCAGTAGGGCAGTCTTCCATGATATAAACTTTGTCAGCTGAGAAAGCTGGCTCAAAAGGAGGTAGCGTGAGTTTTTCCAGAACAAAGTTGAGGTCCCAAGTAGGTGTTGGTGCTCTCCTGGGAGGCCTAATGTTTTTGGCCCCTCTGAGAAACTGCCTTAGGAGTGGATGTGAAAATAAGGGAGGATCCATGTTGTAGGCAGAAATAGCTGAGGCATGGATTTTAATAGATGAAAAAGAAAGCCCTTTGTGTAACATCTCAGTTAAATATTGCAGAATCTGAGGTATGTCAGGCTGAAGGGTATTTTGGCCTTTAGCCTGGTTCCAGGCACAAAACCTTTTCCATTTGTCTGAGTAGGCTTTCCTGGTGTTGGGCCTCCTGGCCTCCAGAATAACATCCATAACAGCTTGTGAGAGAGGAGCTGGCTGGTTGCTTAAGTGATTTGCCATGCAGCCAAGTTTAAGGTTTTGAGCTGGCTGTGTAGAATCTGATTGTCTTGCTGTGTGAGCAGGTGGGTAATTCGTGGTAGAATCCATGGTGGGCCCTGGGCCATATTCCTTAATAGTGGGTACCAGTGCTGGCGTGGCCAGTCTGGGGCAATGAGTATCATTCGGGGTCTCTCCATCCTGACTTTCAGTAGCACCTTTGTGAGGAAGGGGTAATGGAGGAAAGGCATATACTGTTAGCATTTTCCAACTGAATGAGAGTGCGTCCACTTTCCAAGCTTGATGGCGAAAAGTCCTTGTGCAAAATTTTGTTAGCTGATAGTTTTGAGGGCTGGCAAACAGGTCTATGTCTGGGAGCCCCCATTTTTGAGCTATCATTGCGAATACTTCTGGATCCAGTTTCCACTCGTGGGGATCCATGATGTTTCTGCTTAGGTTGTCTGCCAATGTGTTCTTTTTTCCTGGCAGGAATTGAACTTGGTAAGCCAGTGCTGTGTTCCACAAGGTCATTGCTTGCCTGCATAGAGGGTAGGAGTGTGTACCCCCTTGTTTGTTTATGTACCACATTACTGTGGTGTTGTCTGTCCTTAATGTAAGCTGTCCTGGATGTAAGAGGTCCTTGAAGGCTGTCAGAGCATTTTGTACAGCTAGCATCTCTTTTTGATTGATGCGCAGATTCCTTTGATCTGCTGTCCATATGCCTTGAACACACCATCCTGCCATGTGTGCCCCCAGGCATAGTCCGATGCAACTGTTGTTGTAGTTTGCCTGGCTGGGGGTAAGGTGAAAGGCTGACCCTTGTTGAGGTGACATGCCTGTGACCACCATAGAAACTCCTGTTGAAGGCAGGGAATGAGAGGTATCATTGTTTCCAAGCTGTGGCTGTGTTGAGTCCCATACGCTTTTTAGGTACCATTGTAATTTCCTCATATGCAGTTTTGCAAATGGTATTAGTAGTATGCAAGATGCCATGAAGCCCAAGGCCTGCAGAATTTTTCTTGCAGGGAGTTGGGTCTTTGTTGCCATTGTTCTGAAGTATTGAGTTAATTGTAGTTGTTTGTCTGGCATCAGATAAGCCATCTGGGCCGTTGTATTCAAGCTGGCACCCAGGAATGTCATATTTTGTGAGGGCACTAGTTTTTATTTCTTTTCATTTACTGTGTACCCTAGGCAACTTAGAAGATGTTTTACAAAAGCCAGGTGTTGTAAGAGAATGTCCTTGCTTTCTGCTTGGATGAGACAGTGGTCCAGGTATGGGTATATTTGAATTCCTCTTTGTCTGCAGTATACAATTACTGGTGTCAGGCATTTTGTGAAGACCCTGGGCACAGTAGATAAGCCAAAGGGCAGTGCAGAGAATTGGTAATGGGTTGAACCTGCAATGAAACGGAGGTATCTTCTGCAATTTTGTCTGATAGGGACAAGAAGGTTTGCCTACTTGAGGTCCAATGTTACTAGCCAAGCTTTCTTGCCCCACATGGGAAGAAGCTGCTGTAGTGTTAGCATCTTGAATTTGGGTACTTGCAAGAACGTGTTTAAAATTGAAATGTCCAGAATGGATCTCCAAATATTGTCCTTTCTGGGGACTAGAAAGAGCTTTGAGTAAAATCCTTGGCCTTGCTCCTGTGTAGGTACCAGTTGAATGGCTCTCATGTCCATGAGAGCTTTAATTTGTTTTTGTGCCTCTGCCCATTGATTTTGTGGCAGGTTTGGCATTCCTTTTATGCTTGGCAAGGTGTGGAAATGGAATCTGTATCCGTGTGAGATAATGTCTAGGACCCATTTGTCCTTTGTGACGATGCGCCAGTTGTCTGCAAAAAGTGCTAATTTTCCTCACAAGGGAGCTGCCAAGAGAGTTTTGCTTGGCAGTTTGAGGTTTAAGTCATTGTGTTTGCCTTCTAGTAGTTTGGAGCCTGTCTTCTCCTCCCTTCTGTGTTGCAGTGCTCCGTTGGCGAGGTTTGTAAGGGATTTGTGCTTGTCCTCTGCCCCTTGGGCGCCTGTATTTAACCCTCTGTGGTCTGTCAGAAGCTGGAAAGGACCAATTTTATGTTGGCCAATTTCTGCTGAAGCGTGGGGGCTGTATCTGTAAGAAATCTTTGACGGTCTGCATAGATTTTGCCTTATCCTCCATCTTTTTTAAAACCTCCTCTGCTTTAACCCCAAATAAGACATCCTGCTGTAAGGGTGCATCCAGTAACTTTGCTTTAACATGATCAGGCAGAGATTGTTCCTTTAACCAAGCATGCCTACGTATAACAGACCCAGTAACAGCTGCTCTAGAGGAAGCTTCCAAGGCATCAAAACCACATTGTAAAGTATGTTTGCCCACCTGTTCAGCTGCATGCAACAGATCCTGCATTTCCTTGAATTCAGACTGTTGAGGGTGCATGCCCATCTTTTGTTTTATTTGAGACATTAGGAATTGCTAGTATTTAAGCATGTGAAATTGACAATTGAGTGCTCTCATAGCTAGACTAGCTGAGGTGTAAACCTTCTTCCCCCACCTATCTAGTGCTCTGGAGTCCCTTTCTGAGGGTACAGGATTTTTAGCCATAGAAGCCTTAGCCCCTTTGGGACCCTGGGAGATTATCCCTGGATCAGCAACTGGGCTTTTGTAAAGGAATTTGTGTGAGTCAGGCACTCTATAGTATCTATCTGGTTTGGCTGGAGCAGGAGGCAGAGAATCTGGATTTAGACTAGATTCTAAGAAAACATCATCCACAATGTCCAAAACTGGGGGGATAGCAAGTGGTCTGTGCTGGGGAAGTAAAAGAAACCCTTGGAGCCTTTTCTTAGAGTCGGAGTAGTCCTGACCTTCCCAGTGGAAATGTTCCCTTATGGTATGTAAGGTTTCCCCAAAGGAATAATCTTCAGGGGGAGAAGCTGAGGGAATGGAGTCTTCAGCATCAGAATCTTCATAAGGGGGAAATGAGTAATCCTGTTCCTCAGAGGAGCCTGAGGAAACAGACACTTGATAAGAGGAGGTATACTCCTCCTCTTGTCTAGGCCTTTTGTCGGGGAGGGGGGGTTGGGAACCTCTGATCAAAGAAATCAAATCTTCAGCCATTTTAAGTATCTGTTTCTTAGGCATAGGGCCTTGACCTGGAGACTGAAGTGTAGGCTTTTTTGGTTTTAGAGGAGTCTTAAGCTTAGCATAAGATTTTATGGTGAGAGTAGTCGGTCTGAAGACACCTTCAGAAAACAAAGGTGTTTCTACAGCACCGGCTTCCCCTACTGCAATGTCATCGGAAGGGCCTAAAGAAAATGGCTGCATTTGCCTAGAACTCTCTGCTGGGGGATCCGAAGCGGTCTGGGGATCCAATTCAACGGTAGCCAGGGGCTGCGTTGGCACCTCACTGAAAACTGGAGAACCGGCGACCGGCCCAGCTGAGGCCTCGGATTCTGGCTTGGATCTGGGCTGCCTGTCTTTATCTTTGCGTTTTTTATGCACGCCGGTAGTCTGTTGCTCCGACGGCGTAGTGTAATTAAATTTTCTACCGAAGTAGTGTCATGCGAAATCAAAGCGACACTTTATAGTTCACTTATTGAACCTAGCACAAAAACGACAACCAGTGACGTCATGGTCTGGGCCTAGGCAAGGTATACAAAAAGAATGAAAGTCCTTATGAGGTATTTGCTTCCCACAAGAAATGCAATTGTTAACTTTTTCTGACATCGGACCGAGGCAAGAAAAGGTTCCCCAACGGGGTACTTAGCTTTGAAGACTTTGGACTGAAACTCGATTCGAAAATCTCAGGTGTCGGCCGACCGGCACTTGTGAACTGCTTCTGCTTCGGGCACCGCGCGTCAAGAAAAACTGAAGAAAATGGCGTTGGATGTCTCTGATATACCCCTGGCACTCTGACGTCAGGGAAGAAGCGACAGCAACCAACGCCAGACCAAGACTTTGGAATTCGGGCCAACTGTGGGGCAGCCTGACGGCAGCATAACCCAAGTGTGATGACTGCAGCAGGGTAACACAATGAACATCTGCCTGCTGAATACTTCAAAATTGCAGCCAAAGCCATATCATAGCCAGTCTCTTTACTAATCAATCGCTCCATCTCTGAACGACATATCGCTGGTCTCTGGAAAATATCACATATAATAGTGTCATGCAAAGGCAACCCAGCCACTGTTGTGATGGTCCTAAGCCTGGATAAATGGGGAGGGTTATGTTAGGAAGGGCATCCAGTGTAAAACTTTTGCCAAATGACATCAACAACTGACAGGGTGCCAAGAGAGGAGTTGTGGTATTGTATGAGAAAGTTGGGAGTGGTGGAGAAGTATGTAAGAGTGGTACAGGATATGTATGAGGTTAGTGTGATAGTGGTGAGGTCTGCTGTAGGAGTGACGGATGTGTTCAAGGTGGAGGTAGGATTACATCAATGATCAGCTCTGAGCCTTTTCTTATTTGCAATGGTGATGGACACATTGACAGACAAGATCAGACAGGAGGCCCCGTGGACTATGATGTTTACTGACGATATAGTGATCTGTAGTAAAAGTAGGGAACGGGTTAAGGTGGACATATGCTCTAAAGAGGGAGGATAGAAGAATGGTGAAGATGCAGGGAGGAGGTGGCGAAGGTGGATGAGTTTAAATACTTGTGATCAGCAGTTCAGAGTAATGGTGAGTGTGGAATAGAGGTGAAGAAGAGAGTACAGGCAGGGTAGAACGGGTGTAGAAGAGTGTCAGGAGTGATTTCTGACAGACGGATACCAGTAAGAGTGAAAGGGAAGGTCTACAAGAGGGTAATGAGACCAGCTATGTTATATGATTTGGAAATGGTGACACTGACAAAAAGACAGAAGTCAGAGCTGGAGGTGGCAGAGTTAAAGCTGTTGAGATTTGCACTGGGTGTGACAAGGAAGGACAGGATCAGGAATCAGTATATGAGAGGTTCAGCTCAGGTTGGATGGTTAGGAGACAAAGAGACTAAGCCAGAGAGGCGAGATTGTGTTGGTTTGGACATGTGCTTATGAGGGATGCTGAGTACATTGTGAAAAGGATGTTAAGGACAGAGCTGCCTGGTAAGAGGAAAAGAGGAAAGCCTAAGATAAGGTTTATGAATGTGGTGAGAGAGGACATGCAGGTGGTTGGTATGACAGAGCAAGATGCAGAGGACAGAAAGAAATGGAAACATATGATCTGCTGTGGTGACCCCTAACAGGAACAGCTGAAAGAAGAAGACCATTAGACAAAGATGGAAACTCAACTGAACTATCAAATTACCGTTCCACTGCTATCTTATTACCTTTATCAAAAATTCTCAAAAAGTATATACATACACAAATCCTAAACAATATCTCATCCAACAAGCTCCTAACAAATAACCAGCATGGATTCCGCCCTAATCACAGCGCTACCACAACTCTGATTGGTTTCACTAATACTATTAATCAACACTAGGATGAAGGCGACCTTGTATCTTCTATCTTTCTAGACCTCGCTAAAGCTTTTGATATTGTCTCTCATGATAAACTCTTATCTGTACTATCTGAACTCAGTCTAAGCTACTCCACTCTTGCATGGTTCCAGGACTACTTATCAGCTCGCAGACATGCTGTAAAATGGCAGAATAACCTATCTCCTCTTCTACCTGTTACTTTAGGTGTTCTGCAAGAGTCCATTCTTGGTCCCTTTCTCTTCAATCTCTTCACCAACAACCTTCAGACTGCCACCCTACATGCTGCCTTTGTCCAATATACAGATGATTCAGCCATAATCTGTTCTGCCCCAACCCTCCAAGAACTTCAAAAAATAAAACAAGAATCCTTTACTGCAGTCGAATCATGGCTGTCAGATGCACAACTCATACTTAACCCAAACAAAATTAAGCTGGTGCTGTTTCATCCCACAAAAGCCACAGATTCAATTCCTTCATTCAAAATAATTTCAAGCAACAACACCCCTATTACACCAGTCCCCCAAACCAGACTTCTAGGTGTTTTATCGACCTACACAAAAAAACTTGGCACTCTATACAGATGCAAAAAGTACCTTTCTAATAATACTAAAACTGTCATTGCTAGAACCTGCCTAGTCTCCACACTTTATGCATCCCCCCCATATTCATTAATCTCAACAAATCTGACTTTAGTCACTCCCCATGCTTTGGAACAAAATTCCAAACTACATTAGGCAGAGCCCCTCACTAACACTCTTCAAGAGAAACCTTGACGAGTGGATGGGTAACAGAAAATACACCTCTGGGATCACTTCATTGGCTCTGCTTGACAGAGGATCAGTTAATTAATCAATGGGACAGCGAAAGCCAACACACTCTGGCTAGGCTATGCCCTTGGACAAATAGCCTAGTACCTACCTACCTATAAATACCTGTTACAAAAAAATAGCAAAGTTTGCAACTGACTCAGCCTTTATGTCTCATCACTGCCAGATCCTTAAACATCTTAGCTAGAACTACCCAACCTGCTCACCCTTAACCAACTCACTATGGCGCATCACATATTTTACCAACCTGAAAAAAAACAGCTCTACAAGTCCTATTAAATCAATACTCAAGTAAATTCTTACTACAATCCAGTAATAAATCACTCATGGACGTAACCACAATTATGAATAACTGAGGTGACTCCCTATACTAAAACTACATTGCAAAAATCTGGAATGCCATACCCCTAGGCAATAAAGTCAACTTCAAAAACCTTCTGAAATCCCATGTAGCTAGCTCATGGATATGCACCTGTTCCAACCCAGGCTAAACTACTTATACAGTAAATACAGACAGTTTTGCAACACGTGTCCTATACATAAAGGCATACCTAGGGTGTTATTCACATAAGGCTAACACTATCACTTGTGTCTAGTAATAGTGTCTTTTTCCACTGTAGTATGTACACTATCTTATTATATTTCACTACTCCTAAAATCAAATCCTGTAATTATATACCACATCAACTTTATATTGTATTAAGTGAAACACTTCTCGTGTTCACTTACTTGTTTGAAAACTAAGCTATGCTACTCTAAATTAACATGTACAGGTCTGACTCAACTTTTTGATGTTTATACTTTATTCTTTCTTATCCCAAAGTGTTATCAATGTCACTTGTGTATTTGAATGTATCTCGGCCCACTGTATAATGTACTATATATTACTATATATAACTACCACTAAATGTAACCACTGTGAATTGTGTATGACAACAATTTTATAATGTATTAAGATAAGCTTTATCGTACACCTACTGTGATATATTCTTCCTATTTTATAATCTTGTAGTGCTAATAATGGGACTTTTCTCCCCGGGCCTCCTCTGAAATGCTGAAAATGAGCAGCCTGCCCAGTTGGACTTTCCTGGTAAACAAATGTAAAATAATAATAATAATAAATAAATACATTTAGTTTGAGCCCATTTTTAGAGTTTTCTAGGGCAAGTTCACTCAGTTAGATTTGGGTGTCATAAGATGCTGTAACAACAGGAAGTTTCTCATGGTCTGCTAACTTTGTTAATCACAGTTTTTGGCTCTCTGCTTGGAAATCTGCAAAGTAAAGACCAAAAAGAAATGTTCCAAGCACCAAACCCTGTATAATACCACTGGTCACATTCATAATTTCTGATGAGGCAGCTGCAACTCGCACTGTTTGAGTTCTGTCTTTCAGACAGTTTGTTATCCATCTTAACACATGTGGGTTGATTTTAAAGCATTTAGCTTCTGTATGATATTAGCATGGGGATTAATACCAAAGGCCTTAACCATCTCACTGTGCGACGTAATAATGCCTTCCACATATTTACACCAGTTACTTACTACGCAGACAAGGACTAAAGGTGGAGGTGTCTTATTTTACATCAAAAATAAATATACTTCAAGGATGGTCAAACAGGACAATGTACTTAAGCTTCTCCACGTTCAAATCATCATAGGCAAGATCCCATACTACTTCCTTGCAAGCTATAGGTCCCCCTCTATGACCCTGGAAACCCATACCATGTATTTAAACTTATTAGAAAAACCCACCATCCAACCCAAGACCACATTCATGGGTGACTTTAATTACCACACTATTAATTGGGAATAATATACAACACCAAATGTACAGGCACAGAGATTCCTGGATTTTGTAAACACAAACTCCCTGGATCAGACTGTCAGTACACCAACCAGGAGTGCAACCATACTGGTCCTCACTATTTTGGGAGAGTGCTGCACACCCCCTAGTGTAATGTCTTCTGTGGTAAGGTCAGACCACAAAATGGTCTCCTTGAAAGTAAAAAAAACCTGGAACCCAGCTAACCATGAAATATTTAGGAACCACTCTAAGGATAATTTCCAACTATTAAGTAATACCTAGCAACATTTCAAGCCCCATAAACCCTGAGAACACTGCTGCCTACAAGGAACTGTTCACAGAAACCCTATACAAGCATGTTAATAGCTGCATAGAGGCAGACAGGAAGTACAGAACTAACTCAAAAAAGAAGCCACCCTGGTGGAATCACAACATCAATAGGCTGTATAAAAGAAGAAAGTAAATCAAGGCAAAAAATAGGAGGTGCAGCACCCAGCATGATAAAAATACTCTCATCAAACTAAGCAAAAAACTCAGAGGACAAAGTTTACCAAAGCCAAATTTGAGGTAAATTTGGCCTCCCAGATCAAACACGCCCACAAGACATTCTTTAGCTATGTTCACAAACTCAAAGGTAACACACAATCATGTGCAGAGCTCATTATTAATGGGGGAATATTATCAAAGGCCTTAGCCAGTTCAATGTGCTCTACAGCCTTCATTACCTTTTTGAAGAAATTTACTGGATCAAAAAGACAGGATCTATCCTTCTCAAAACCAAATTCTTGGGGGTCAAGTCTAATAGGATTGTTGATATTGCAAATTATGAGATCAGTTACAATACATTCCATGGCTTGTAAGGTGGATAGATCAGGAATTACCCAGGTCAGTTGTAAGGCCACCCTTATGGAGGGGCATCAATACTGCAGTGTATCACTCGTCAGGGACAAAACTAGTAGCTACAGTTAAGTTAAACAGGTTTAAGAGTGTGTCTGTAAAGATATATTTAACACCATTAATTAAACATCATATCCTTTACTCGTACCTCACACAGTTATTTATTTCATAGTTAGTTAAGCCCAGTGAACATAAATATCTATTATTAGGGGTGACCTAGAAGTACTTTCTGGATCAGTTACTTGCTGAGAGTCACTCAGTAGGCAAATGGGAGCTACCCTACACTACAGAAAGCAATACATTAGCAGTCCATATGGCTACCCTATACTACAGAAAGCAGTACATTAACAGTCCATACTGCTACCCTACACTACAAAAAGCAGTATATTAACAGTCCATACAACTGCCCTACACTACAGAAAGCAGTATATTAACAGTCCATGCGGCTACACTACACTACAAAAAGCAATGCATTAACAGTCCCAACAACTACCTTACACTGCAGAAAGCAGTGAATTATCTGTCCATATGGCTACCCTACAGTACAGAAAGCAGTATATTAACAGTCCATATGGCTACCCTACACTACAGAAAGCAGTACATTAACAGTCTATACGGCTACCCTACACTACAGAAAGCATCATGTTAACAGTCCATATGGCTACCCTACACTACAGAAAGCAGTATATTAACAGTCCATACAGCTACCCTACACTACAGAAAACAGTATATTAACAGTCCATAAGGCTACCCTACACTACAGAAAGTAGTACATTATCTGTCCATACGGCTACCCTACACTACAGAAAGCAGTACATTAACAGTCTATACAGCTACCCTACACTACAGAAAGCATCACGTTAACAATCCATACGGCTACCCTCCACTACAGAAAGCAATATATTAACAGTCCATACAGCTACTCTACACTACAGAAAGCAGTATATTAACAGTCCATATGGCTACCCTACACTACAAAAAGCAATATATTAACAGTCCATAAACCTACCATACACTGCAGAAAACAGTACATTATCTGTCCATACGGCTACCCTACACTTCAGAAAGCAGTACATTAACAGTCTATATGGCTACCCTACACTACAGAAAGTATCACGTTAACAGTCCATACAGCTACCCTACACTACAGAAAACAATATATTAACAGTCCATACGGCGACCCCACACTACAGAAAGCAATACATTAACAGTCCATACAGCTACCCTACACTACAGAAAGCAGTATATTAACAGTCCATAAAGCTACTATACACTGCAGAAAGCAGTACATTATCTGTCCATACGGCTACCTTGCAGTACAGAAAGCATCACATTAACAGTCCATACAGCTACCCTACACTACAGAAAGCAGTATATTAACAGTCCATACAGCTACCCTACACCACAGAAAGCAGCAGGTAAACAATCATGGTCTTACTCCCCTGCAACAACTGACAGATGCTTTTCCATCTTCCTCATAAAAGCCAGGATGCTCGACTTATGGTTTTCTGAGACAATGAAGTTTAAATCTTTGCTGCAGAATGAGATGTCTTATATTTATTTCAGCTGTAACCACATTCTGTATTGACAAGTAAACCACATAATTCTTGTTCCTCTATGGAACCTAATTTTCAGAAACTCCCTACCGGGGATACAGCAAGTATATCAGACCACAGAAAACTTATTTTATTTTTAATTTTATTTTCATTTGTTAACCATGGCAGATAGAACACTAATCTTTCAGGTTCAGGCTCTGAGTGAGCAACAAATAATATAAGAAAAACATGGAACATAAAGATTGTGCTGCTACAGAAAGAAGACAATAAATGCTTTACACTAAAATTAATATGAGTTGGTAAGCTGAAGAAAGTGGTAGTTTGTGTGAGTTCACAAAAGACTGAAGTACACACAGCATATTGAACACATACGATATCCATTTGGAAGTACGTACCACATGTACACAATTATTTTGGAGGAATAAAAGAATGAGAAAGAGAGGAGTCTAGCGTTAGTGGAAGAGTTGGCTGGAAATGTGAAAGTGGTGAAAGACAATTTTAGTTACTGTTGCTCAGTAGTTGTCTTTAATTTATCCTGTAGAAAATGTGTTGTTTCAGGATTTTCTGAGAACTTGCCATGAGAAAATTGAGTCCACGTGATGCTATTGTTTCTAAAGCACTGACATGTGGCTCCCTTTAATAAGATTTTTTTTTCAATTGGATATGATTTCAATTGCATTAATAAAAGCAATTAGATGTTGCAGAGAAACTGTTGTCTGTAGGGTGAAGTTTCATGGGGGTATTTAAAGAGAGGTGGTTGAAGGATGCAATCTCAGGATGCAGATGGCAGTTTGTTTTGTCAGCCTTCTGGTCAAGAATTGGAAAGTTTCAAAGACCACATATTTGTAGGTTGGAGAAGACATTAATACTGTACATCACTGCCTTATTGGTTAACCACTTGGCTTTTACTAGAACTCAACAGCATTGTTCTCTTTCAGATCCAGGGTGATAAATTTGCAAATGTCGTTGGCTGTTGACTGCAGTGAGTTTAGTTAGATGCTACAGTGCTGGGGCTTAACTCCAGATGGACAGGTAGAACCCCATTTATTTTAGAAATTCAGCCCTTTGGTAACAGAAGGTATGAAATCATTCTTGCTCAGAATATTAGCCTGTTGATTTTGGCCATGGCAGCTTTGGCACAGTATTGGAAGTTCAGCTATTAATCAAGTCAGGCACTTAAAGCATGGGATACATTTTCTATACATTCTTTACTGTTGCCTACTGCTATAGAACTAAGGCAAGTTTTTCTTTTGCCAGAGAAAATCATGCAAAATTACGCATTCAGTTGTTCGTGTTCAATACAAGTCCATTTTGTGAGATCCATTGAACAAGTTGGGAGAGATCATTTTATTGTTCTTTTCTGGTAGTGGAGTGAAGGTATTAGCCCTATAAATGACCATTTCAACTGAGTAAAGGATAATTGGGGTTTGTTGTAGTTTGGGGGAAGTTTGTTGTTGAACTCTGACAGCAGGAGGGGGAAGAACTGAATGAACCTTGTGGGACACCTTTAGTAAGAAGGGAAGTAACGGAGGAAGTATATCTTAACTGAACTTGTTTTAGAACCAAGGGATGGAGTCTGTGATTATTCTTCCATTAATTAATGAGTTTAGCAATAGTTCATGAAATAGAAGATCAAAGGGCTTAATGACAGCAATGAATATTGATCCTGGTAAGACTAATTTATCTGTATTTCAGAGTATATCATCACTTATAATGCAGAAGGATGCCATACTGAAATGTCCTGACCAAAAAAAAAACAACATATTGATACGTAGACAGGATATTTTACTTTTTAATGTAATCAGTTAATGGTCTGAAGACCATTTTTCTAAAAAAGGTAAGCTTAAGAAATGACATGTGCTTCTTTCATTTACATTTTTGAGATGACAAAGGTATAGAGGTGATGGGGGATTATATGGTATTTGTATAGTTGAAAGAACCATGGTAGTTGGCCTTTTCTTTAAGACTCTTAAGAGTTGTGAGACTCTGAGAGGTGTGCAATACAAGCTTTTCATCAAAAGTGAAGAAGAAAAAAGCTTTAATTTAAATTCTGCTTAAATATTTCAAGTTGCACTTATAGTGAGCTGTGTAGTGATACTTTTTGTACTTTGCTTTTTATCCATGGTTTAGCTAAAAAACGTTATCTGTACTGTTTTAATTTGTTCTAAGACCGTAGTCTTGTAGTTCTTCAATGATTGTGTATCACTGCAATATTTTAGCATTATTTATACATTGTACTGCACTTCAGTTTCCAAAAGTAGAATTACCTCATTTATTTGTTGCAGCATCACTGCTAAATTTTTGCATAGATTGGTGCTTTTGTCTGCGGTGTGATTGCAACAGTGGCAGTCTTGTGAATTCTGATTCAAGATTTGTGCTTCATTACTTTTTATAGCTGTATATACATGTTTTTAAGTTGCATTCCAATGCTTTTCTGTGTACCTTGATAATGGTTTTCCCCTGCTTTTTGCCTCTGCCCCATCCCCCACTCAGACATTAAACTGAACGTTTATGAAATTCTAACCATAAGACTAGAATTCTGGTATTGGATTTATTTGATTGGCTCCCTCTCTAGCAAGTCTGCAATATCTAGCACAGAGCTACACCCACCCAGGGTCTTTTGTTCAAGACTTTGAAAGGTGTGAGATACAAGATTTTCATCTAAAGAGAAGAAAATGCTTTTATTTCAATTCTGCTTAAATATTTTAAGCTGCACTTATACTGAGCTTTGTGGTTATACATTTTTTTGTATTCCTCTGCTTTCTGTCCATGGTTTAGGCAAAAAAGTTATCAGTTTGCATTGTTTTAGTTTGTTCTGAGACCTTAGTCTTGTAGTTGTATGAAAATTGTGTATATCTTCAAGATTAGCATTGTTTATACATTCTACTGCACTTCAATTTCCAAAAGTAGAATTACCTCATTTATTTGTTACAGCATTACTGGTACATTTCTGCATAGTCTGATGCATTAGTCTATGGTGGGATTGTAGTAGTGGCAGTACTGTGAATTCTGCTGCAGGATTTAAACTTCAGTACTTTTTTATAGCTGTATATGTACCTGCTTAAAGTTGCATTTCACTGCCTTTATGTTTACCTTAATACCATTTTCCCCTGTTCTTTGAGTGCTACATCCCCCACTCAGACATTAAGCTAAAGTGCTGAAATTCTAACTATAGGACTAGACTTCCAATTTGAATTTTTTTCCTCAACCCTCCCACATTTCTTTTGTTGTGGCTTTAAAAGGCAAACCAGTATTGTACTTGAGTAACCCCCCCCTTACTAAAATTGTTTCCAAAACATTAAACAGCAGTACTATCAAATCATAGCACAATCTAGCCTGATCTACTGACAAACCCGAGAGACTACCCAAGGAGACCTCTGTATAACCCAGCCCATGATCTACAGTAGCCCACAAAAATACAGGTCTGGACAACATGGGTATGTAATTTTCAAATGTCTCCATAGCCAGCTTGGAAGATATTTGCATCTTGAGACAATGCAGCAATTGTTTCAAGTTCACAGACAACCATTTAATCCTAAAAGAAACAAACACACCATGTGTTAGATGCATGTAGACAATTTACTGGTGGCAAACATCTTGCAAACAAACAAGGTTATCAAAAGTAAACACACTACATCCACCACACACAGTGTCCACCACAGACATGGACCAACCTATACCGAGGCACTAAAAACAATCTTCCCAAAACTCAAAGACCTCCTAAGCCTATAAACACCAAAGCCTATCCTTAGCAATCTCTAAAGCTCTCACCAAAAGCAGCACCAAACACCACACATAAGCTTACACCCAGTAGAGCCTTAAGATCAAAACCCATAAGACAAACCAACACATTACCAAGGACTGTTGTTATAGAGGACTCCATTGTATGCCCCACTCACCAGACTGAACAAATAGAAGGCAACATTTAGTTGCTTATCTGGAACTAAGATCTGTCAGGTTACGCACACACTCAAGTCACTACACCACAGTTACCAGTATGATCCTATCATTGTCCATGTGGGCATTAATGACCTGAGACATACTTCCTTGAACTACATGAGGAGAGACATTGTTGATTACTCTGAACATGTGTGTCAGGCAGGTATGAGGCTTACATTGAGCAGTATTCTACCTTCATAAAGGATGGTGCCACAGTACAAACAAAAGATGATTGACTTCAATAATTGGCTTAGTTTCTGATGCCTTTCCAGGGGGATTCAATATTTGTCAGCATGGAAGGGCATGGTCAGCAAACTATATTGCTATGCAAAGGATGTTCTGCACCTGTCCTCTAGGCTTCTGAATTTTTGCTAAAACTTTAATCATCCCCTAGAGCCTTTTTTAGGCAATGCCAAATTGACAAATCTATCAACATAGCAAATAAAACTCAAAGAAACCTAAAGGTGCTGCAACTTAATGTCATGAGCTTAAATAGAAACTGCACACTCTACAAGCTCTCCTCAGGCTGGAGAATATAGGCTTCTGTACTGTTACCTTGACATGGTTTCAATCCACAAAAAGTACCCTGTCAGTG
This sequence comes from Protopterus annectens, assembly GCF_019279795.1. NCBI lineage: Eukaryota > Metazoa > Chordata > Ceratodontiformes > Protopteridae > Protopterus > Protopterus annectens. The sequence continues at coordinate 381,723,527 of NC_056744.1, forward strand.
CAAGGTTTCAGTGCCCTCCTCACATTTAGAGCATCAGTTGCACAGACAGGGACAAATGGTGGAGTCACAGTCTATATTAGCAGCAAACGTAAGTCTATGTTGGTTAAACAACATGATGCCCTGGACTTTATCCCCATGCAAATTACCATAGACACAGTCTCATGCCGTAATATAGCAAACTACAGGTAACCCTCTATGCCCCTAGAATCCCATAGCTCATACCTAGACCTAGAGAAGACACTCACCATTAAACCAAATATCCTATTCATGAGAGACCTTAACTATGCCTGTATAGACAGGGAAACATACATTGCCTCATACTCACAGGCACAATGATTCCTGGACTTTATTAAGAGAAATGCCCTTAACCAGATAGTGAGCGCACCCACCAGAAGTTCAAACATACTGGATGTGGTACTCATCAATATGGGAGAGTGTGCATCCCCCCACCCCACCCCCGTATCACGTCAGACCACAAAGCTGTTTCCTTTAAAACAAAAATCAACTTGGTAACCCTAGCAAACCTTGTAACAGTTAGGAACCATTCTAAAGGAAACTACATTAGATTAAGTGTCTGTCAGAATTCAATGTCTGTTCCAACTCTGAGTTCACAGCAATGTATGTGGAATTGTTCACAGAGAACCTGCACAACCATGTAAATGGTTGTACAGAAGCTATCAATACCAGAAGTAAGCACAAAAACAAACCTTAGCAGGGTATATAACAAAAGGACAAAAGTCATGGCTAAAATCAGGAAGAGCAACTCTCACAATGATAGGAGCTGTCCAACTAAATTAAACTAAAGAGGAAACTAAGAGGACTAATTAAATCCAACAAGGACAATTACGAGGTCAATATAGCTTCACAGCCTAAAGACAAATACAAGCCCTTCTATAGCTATGTCCAAAACCTCGAAGGTAGCACACCAATGCGCCAAACTGGGGTCAGTGGTGCCACCTTCACTAAGCAGAGAGAAATATTCTGGCTGTTAAATTCAGCTCAAACTTTGTCCCCCACTACTCACTGCCAACCCCCATGAATTACCAACTAGCCTAACACCCCCCAAATATTAACAGGGAGCAGGTCCTGGCAGCACTTGCTAAGGCCAGAAACATATCCTTAATGGGCCCAGAAGGTATCTCAGGATGCATTCTAAGTAGCTTGAAACATGACCTATAAGGAAAGCTTGAGTAACTTTTCAACTATTAACATTAAAACAGACTTTGTACCATAAGAATGGAGGACTGCAATGGTTATATCCCACTTCACAAATTTGGGCCATTAACTGATACTGTAAACTACAGAATTATTATTCTAACTAGTCTAATATGCAGAGCCATTGAACAAATCATCATGGAAATGATCAACAAAGATATAGGGAACCTTCAGACACTAGACCCAACCGAGTTTGACTTTGTCAAGGGAAGGTGATGTTTATTAAACCTGATGAGTTTCTGTGAGAAGGTCACAAAGGCAATGGATGAGGGAAAATGGTGCATACAGCCTGCTTTACGTGGCTAAGGTATTCAGTGCAATACCCTACTCAGGTACAGCCTGCTTTACGTGGCTAAGGTATTCAGTGCAATACTCTACTCAGGTACAGCCTGCTTTACGTGGCTAAGGTATTCAGTGCAATACCCTACTCAGGTACAGCCTGCTTTACGTGGCTAAGGTATTCAGTGCAATACCCTACTCAGGTACAGCCTGCTTTACGTGGCTAAGGTATTCAGTGCAATACCCTACTCAGGTACAGCCTGCTTTACGTGGCTAAGGTATTCAGTGCAATACTCTACTCAGGTACAGCCTGCCTTACGTGGCTAAGGTATTCGGTGCAATACCCTACTCAGGTACAGCCTGCTTTACGTGGCTAAGGTATTCAGTGCAATACCCTACTCAGGTACAGCCTACTTTACGTGGCTAAGGTATTCAGTGCAATACTCTACTCAGGTACAGCCTGCTTTACGTGGCTAAGGTATTCAGTGCAATACCCTACTCAGGTACAGCCTGCTTTACGTGGCTAAGGTATTCAGTGCAATACCCTACTCAGGTACAGCCTGCTTTATGTGGCTAAGGTATTCAGTGCAATACCCTACTCAGGTACAGCCTGCTTTACGTGGCTAAGGTATTCAGTGCAATACCCTACTCAGGTACAGCCTGCTTTACGTGGCTAAGGTATTCAGTGCAATACCCTACTCAGGTACAGCCTACTTTACGTGGCTAAGGTATTCAGTGCAATACTCTACTCAGGTACAGCCTACTTTACGTGGCTAAGGTATTCAGTGCAATACTCTACTCAGGTACAGCCTGCTTTATGTGGCTAAGGTATTCAGTGCAATACCCTACTCAGGTACAGCCTGCTTTACGTGGCTAAGGTATTCAGTGCAATACTCTACTCAGGTATAGTTGACAAACTCACCAAACTGGGCATAAACCCCATACATGACTCACTGGATTGCCAGCTGGCTCACAGACAGGACCCAGGAAGTCAGCACTGGTGATGCCACAATATGAACAAAAGATGACTGAATTTAATAATTGGCTTAGTTTCTGGCATCATTCTAAGGGAGCACAATATATGTCAGCATGAAAGGAGATGGTCAACAGACAATGCTGCTTTGCAGGGATGGTCTGCACCTCTCCCCTCTAGACTTTTGAATATTAGCTAAAACATGGTCCTTCCCCATAGTGCCTTTTTTAGGCAATGCCAAACTGAAAGTACTTCCGACATAGCAAATCAAAACCAAGAAAATCTAAAGGTATTACTGCTCAGTGCTAGGAGCCTAAACAAAAAAACTCCACTCCCTGGAAGCTCTCTTTACCCTAGAGAATGCTGATGTCTGTGCAGTTACTGACACATGGTTTAAAGCCGTGGAGAGCAAACCAACAGTGTGCCAGGTTTAGGTGTCTTATTTTAAATATACCTCAAGGGTGGTCTAACAGGACAACGCACTTGAGCTTCTCCAAGTTCAAATCACTATGGGCAAAATCCAAATTCCACTTCCTTGCAAGCTATAGGTCTCCCTCTATGACCCAGGAAACCCATACCATGTATTTAAACTTATTTGAAACACTCACTATCCATCCCAATACCACATTCATGGGTGACATTAATTACCACACTATTAATTGGGAATAATGTACAACATCAAATGTACAGGCGCAGAGATTCCTGGATTTTGTAAACACAAACTCCCTGGACCAGATTGTCAGCACACCGACCAAGGATGCAACCACACTGGATGTTATCCTCACTATTTTGGGAGAGTGCTGCACCCCCCCCCCCCCCCCAGTATAATGTCTTCTCAATGATCTCATTGAAAGTAAAAATACCTGGAACCCCAGATAACCATGACATATTCAGGAACCACTCTAAGGCTAACTTCCAACTATTAAGTGATAAACTAGCAACATTTCAAGCCCTCATAAGCCATGAGAACACTGCTGCCTATGCGGAACTGTTCACAGAAACCCAGTACAAGCATATTAATAGCTCCACAGAGGCAGCTGTACCCAACCAGGAAGTACAGAACTAACTCAAAAACAAGCCACCCTGGTGGAATCACTACATCAATCCTGTATAACAGAAGGAAGAAAATCATGTCAAAAATTAGGGGGTGCAGCACCCAGTAGGATAAAAACACTCTCATCAAACTAAGCAAATAACTTGGAGGGCAAATAAGTATAGGAAAGCCAAATTTGAGGTAAATTTGACATCCAAGGCCAAAGTCAACCACATGACATTCTTTAGGTATGTCCACAACCTGAAATTTAATACACAGTTGTGTGCAGAGCTCATCGTTAATTGAGCCACCTATACGTAGCCAGAATATATAACAAACCTACTGGCCAACAAATTAATTTCCAACTTTACCCCTCCCTCCCCCCTCAACCTTTCCTTATGAAATACCATCAAGTATAGGTCCCTCTGCCATCACTAGGGAACAGGTCCCTAATGTCCTCTCTAACACTGTGTCAATGGGTCCAGATAATATCCCAGGATGTCCTTCTAAATAGCATGAAATATGACCTATCAGGCCCACTGGAATTTCTATTTAACTGTATTCTCCAAACAAGCTTTGTGCCTCATGAATGGAGAACAGCAACAGTCATCCCTCTGCACATAGATTGGCCAACTACAGACCCATAAATCTCACTAGTCTTATATGCAAAGCCATGGATAGAATTATCATGGAAATGATCAGTAATGACATAGGAAATCTCCAGACACTGGACCCAACCCAATTTGGTTTTGCCAAGGGCAGGTCATGCCTACTCAACTTGATGAACTTCTTTGAGAAAGTCATCAAAGCAATGTATGAGGGCGAAATGGTTCAAACTGCCTACCTTGACCTGGCCAAGGCGTTTGACACAATTCCCCACTCCTGCATTGTTGACAAACTCAAGAAGTTATGTACAAATCCTTATGTCACCCAGTGGATAGCCAGCTGGCTCACAGACAGGACTCAGGAAGTTAGAATTGGGGAGTCTACCTCCACAAAGAGGCCAGTCACAGGAGGAGTGCCTCAGGGATTGGTCCTTTTTAGTATTTACCTCTCTGGAGTCAAGGGTAATGTCAGTGTCCTCTGGCTGACTAAATTTGCAGATGATTGCAAATTAGGAGCTGTCATTAAATCCCCCACAGACACAGATGTTCTCCAGGAAGGACTGACACAAATAAACAGGTAGCAGAGCCATGGACTAAAGATAAATGCCAAGAAATGCATAATAGTATCCTTTGGGAAGTCATCCATTCTTGCTAACTATCATATTGACAACACACCCTAAGAGATGACCCAGTAGTTAGAGACTTGGGACACATATCCTTTGACCATCACGTGTCTACAGAAGTGAGGAAATTATTCTGTGTTGTGCAACTTAAAAACAAAGATATGGCATCTAGGTCCAAGGAAGTCATTGTTCCACTGTGTTCAGCATTCATTAGACCTATCACTAAGTACAAAGCCCCCTTTGGTATGCACCTAACCAGGTATTTCCAACAACTGGAACATCCACAGACGTTCCTCACTAAAAAAAATACAAAGCATAAGTAACATATCCTATGCAGACCAACTAAGGCACTATCTCTGTATTCTGTCTCCTACAGGCTGTTGAGGGGAGATCTATGCCTGGCATACAAGGCATTGTCAGACCCCACTCTGATGGACCTCCTACATATCCACAATACAAACAGCGCCAGAATTACCTGTTTTAAAGACTTAAACCTTCCCTGTGACATAAACAGGACTTGCTGGAGAGAAGCTATGTACCACAGAACTAGCCATTCTGTGGAACAGGCTCCCCATCCACATGAAGCAGAGTTTCTACCTAACCTGATTCAAGTGTAACTTGGACAATTGGATGGGGAACAGTAAATTCATCCTTGGTTTTGCACCCATGTCTCTAATGGACACAGGCAGCCAGCAAATGACCCCTGATTGGAAATGATTCAGCTCTCAAGCCCCTAGTTACACTTATCAAGGGTACCAGAACTTTTCAGAGATTTGGGATGCATGGCCAGGCTTAAAAAGGCCCTTGTCATAGTAAACATCTATGAAGCTACTGAGAAAGTGATCAACAGCAGCAGCATACCTTAGTGCTAGATGCTGGGACCAATCCTATTTGGTATCTTCTTCATCATCATTCACCCCTTTTTCCCATGTTCTAAATGGGGTCAGTGTGTTGTGTCTACTGTCACTATCTCTCTGTATTTGATGCCACTCTCCTACCTTCTTTGACACTCATGTCTGACTGTTGTAGGTCTTCTCTCACATGATACATCTACTGCTGTGCTGGACATCCTTATTTACTCATGCCTTCTATCCGGTCTTCTTTACCAGATTGTCTCCTGCATTACTGCACATGTGCCCAAACCACCTCTCTGAAGTTTTTTTTTGCAATTGGAGCTGCTTTGGTATGTGCTTTTAAGTCCTCATTTCGTCGTCTGTCCCACTGTGTGCATACTACCACCCTTCTCAGGCACTTCCTTTCCATCCCCTCTAGCTTCCTCAATTGCTCTGCCTTTACTGCCCAGGTTTCTGTACCATACAGCAGTACTGGTTACACCAGTGTTTAGTGCACCTTACTTTTCAGCTACCTTTGCATTCTTCTGTCATACATTATACCAGAAACTCTGTGCCAGCTAGCTGTAGCCCTCTAATTCTAGCTTTGACATCTTCCAGACTTCCCTTCTCTTCAACCACCCCTCCCAGATACCTGAAGCTGTTAACCTGTTCCACTATTTTCCCTTTCATCTCAGTTCTCAGGGTCTTCTGATTTTCCCCATTTGCTGCCATTAGACGGCATTTAAGGAATGGGTAATGGAAATTATCTGGACTTATTAAGGAAGATAGAAAGTACTCCAGAAGTTATAACTAGCGAGTAGGATAAAATGAAAATGGAGTTTAAATATAGGGTAGAAATAAAAAGAAAAAGAGATCTCGTTAAGAAGTAATAAGAATTATTTAGAGGGGCTGATAAAGGTTAAAGTATTAGAGAATAAAAAGAATCTCACAGAACAAGAAGAGGTGCAATGGCAGAGTGGTAAAGAGAAAATAAGGGAGTACCTCAGTAATACGTATGAGTTTAGAAAGACCGCTCTTAAGCAACTGTTTTTGATAACTCCAGAACAGAAACTCCTCTGACACAATGACTTAAGGCAATTGAAAGTAGAAAGGGTTGTTGCCAAACTTAGGGAGCCTATAACAATCAAAACAACCGGAGATACTGTAGAGGTACTAGGAGGTATTTTGGAAACTTTTCTGAACATTTTCTATAAAGCAGGGAAGTGGGGAAATCAAGAAAAAGCACAAATGGAAATATTTATGAAAGATTTAAATATGCTAAGGTTAGAGGTAGATGAGGTCCAACAATTTACAATTAAGATAGGAGGAGATGAGGTAAAAATGGTGATGTATAACCAATCTGCAGGAAAGTCTCCAGGAATAGATAGTATTCTGATGGAAGTTTGGAAGCTAGGAGGGATGAAAGTGGTAAAGATCTCAAAGGTTTTGTTTAATAGCGTTTTAATGGGAGAGGAGGTACCAGCATCCCAGAAAAGAGCTGTGGTGGCTGTAATACCCAAGTATGGTAAAGACCCATCAGACCCATTTCATATAGGCCCATTTCATATAGGCCCATTTCATACAGGCCTATTTCAATTGTAAACCGTGATTATAAAGTGTTTGTGTCTGTAATGGTGAAAAGAATGGCAAAGGTGATGCCACAATTGACAGATATGGACTGATGTGGTTTTGCGGAAGGGAGGCAAACATTTAATAACGTTAATAGAATAATGATCCAAAGGGAAGCAGAAAGTAAGAAAATACTGCTGTTATTGGTGGGCCCTGATGCAGAGAAAGCATGTGACAGTGTATGCAGGGTTCATAGGTTAGTACTAGGCCAACTGCCTCTGAGGGCCATTTTAAGCTTAGCCAATTACCCATGTGAGAATCAAACCCTGTACCTTGCATCTTTAAGGTAAGCATCTTAACCATTATACCAGCCTCCCACTATGGAAGCATTTGCATGTCCTGATACAATAATAAGGCTAATCAGAGGAATATATGAGGGATTGGAAGCATAAATCAAAGTGGGAGGGTTCCTCTCTGATCGGCTGTGTTTGAACAGAGGAAACAGGCAGGATTGTCCTCTTTCCTGTTTGTTATTTGCATTATATTTTAGAGCTACGTAATTAAGACTCCTATAGATAACTCAAGCATAAAGCTACAATTCAAAGTGGAAAGGGATGATGATGAAGCGGGGGGGGGGGGTAATTCAAGAAATAAGGAAAGAGTGGGATTTTATAAGCAGATCCTTAAGGAGAATAACAACAGTCATACAGAATATTATATTCTTAAAGTAAAATAATGTGTACTCAGAACTAAGCTAACACAGAAATGTAGAACGGTGATTCTGCTGACAGGGATGACTGCAATTAGGGGTACAGAGAATAGGCAAGGGGGGCTGGAATTTACTGGAGGAAGCTGGCAAAGGAACCAAGGTATTGGGAACAAGTAATTAGAGAGAAAAAGATAAGAGAATTTGAAGAGGCCAAGAAGACATTTGGATTTCAGGCTAGTGATTGCCTTCTCTATCAGGGATTGATATCAGCGTATAGACAAAGAGAAAAGGATAGGAGAATCCTAAATGAAATACCTGCTCTGTTTGAGTTTTTAATTGAGTCTAGAACAGAAGCTGCTGTTAAAAAAAGGGTAATTAGTATGGCATAAAATATTGCATGATAACTATAGAAATCAATCAGAAGAGTTCAGAAAAGATTGAGAAGATAAATCAGTTATGGAATTCACAGAGAAACAATGGGAGAACATGGGTATATCCCCCAATAATTCAACAAAATCTAGAAGCTTTAGCATTTCAGCTTGGAAGTGTTTGCATATATACTTTTGTACCCCAAGCAGACTCCAAAGAATGTTTGTCTCAGACAGATGGCAAATGCTGGAGGTATAACAAGGAAGAGGGGAGTACCTGGGTGCAAATGTTTTCAGAGTGTAATGAGTGGGCAGATATTAAACATTCCCTACAGAGTACTGTGGCAGGAATACTGGGCAAGCTAATGAGTGTAACTAAGGAAGTTGTTTGAGCTGGGATACAGGATCTGAGTTGCCTAATCACAGTAAGGTCTTGTTAAGTTTAATTCTTTGGCTACCAAAAAAGCAGTTACTAGGAAATGTAAATGAAAAGCTAAACCAACTACACTTGAAGTGGTGAATATTGTAACAGAGATAAAAGAACAGGAAATAGAATATTTAGAAAAGGGTAGGCATATATTCAATAGGAAAATGGAAATTGTGGGAACAATACATGCAGAAATTTTTTTTTTGCAGGAGGAATGAAGTTTAAGAGAAGGCAGGAATTGAACAATTTATGTAATGTTGCTGATAGCATAATATACAACAATATAAGTGATGTATAAAGTGTGTAAATGTGAACTTGCTGATATGGTTTGATTACTTTTATATAAATGTGAGTTTGCCTATGTCACAAGTGATAATTCAATGAAGGTGTTTAAAAAATTTCATTTATTTATATGCAAAGGTATTTCAACACTTGTTCTGGATCCAGAGTAAACTATCACCAAATGCAAACGAATGTTTAAGTGTTTTAATCTTAAATGCATCACATGAAGACATCATTTTTTGCATCCAGATACGTTTTATAAATACCATTTTATAGTTATGGTGACAGCAGTTAGTTACATGATGCTGTTTCACTTTATATATTTAAAAAAGTGGAAACTTCAGTGCTACTACGTTTGAGCAATGTTGTAATGAAATTAACACTTTATACAAATACACAGTGGAAGATTATCATTAAAGTGTTTTATTTGAAATTCTTAAAAGTATGAAAGAAAAACTTTTTGGTTGGAGATTTCTGTAAGTGGTTTCATGATGAAGAATTTAGAGAAAATTTTCCTTAAAGCCTTTATTTTCTTATTAGAGCCAGCACGATGCATTAAATTAGTTTAATAAAATCATTGTTTGGATTTTGTAAAATAATTACATTACCATGCTGTTAACCATAGTTGTAACTGAAGGGAAATAAGTTCTCAGGGTTCTTGATCTGGATAGTATTTGAAAATTATGTGATTACTAATTGATTGCATCATGCTATATGAAGAGTACATTGTAGTATGATCTCTGAGTATTTAATCTAGAAGGATGCAGTAATCCAAAGATCTCTAAATTCTGTTGCTTCAGTAAAGTACAGTGTCCTAGTTTGTATTATTTATTAATGTAGCTTGATTGGTCTTAAGTTTTTTATACTCCCTTGAAGGCAACTCTGAGGTACAAGGCATTGTGCACACTGCATATTTTAGATAAGTCTTGTTTAATAAAACATATTTTTTTCTGCCATCAATGGCCTTTTGTAATTAGAGACTGTTCTTTTATTAGTTGTTTTATATTCTGTTTTGGTCAACCCCTCATTGCACACCTTGAAGCATTCTGAGAACACTATTGAAATGCTGAACTTCTATTCAGTCACACACAGCTGTAGAATTATTCAGTTTCCTATCCAAACAAATCTTTCTGCTCTTGTGATAAATATGAAAATATTAGCATTCTGCTACAGACCTCTTTTTTTGGCATTACTTCACAAAAAAGTCATTAATCTGTATCCTTAATATTCTTTACAGTTTGGTGGCACATTGCAACAATGGGCTTCTTAAAAATACTTCGCAATTTTTATGGTCTGTTTCAACCAAATTTAACTTCCCATAAGTAGAATCAGTGTAACAACCCCAGTATGGCTAGCATCTGCTTGAAATGTGACTAACACTTTAACATGGGTGCCTCTGTTACTTTTTCAGCATTGCAGATGTCATTTTCATTTCTGTATTATAGCTCCATTCCATACATCATAATTTCCTTAACTGTAAACTTACATCCAACAATTGCAGAATTAAGTTTGAAAGATGCTGTATCTCTCCCAAGAAATCTCTTGATAGACTGTTCTCAGGAGGAGGCACTTCAACTATTAACTATTGCTCTTACTTTTTCATTGTTTGATTTAAGGCTTTGAACATTAACATGTTCAAAATTGTATTTCCCAGCAAGTGAGGTGGTGTTGGAAGAGTCTGCTCAACCCTTGCCAGTGAGCTAGCCTCTTCAATGGAAGCAAATGATATCAACTTTACAGGATTCAATCTGACCTTGAAAACATTTCCCAGAGACTTGAAGTTTCACTAGGCAAGGGCAGAAGAATTCCTACATCTCTAGCATGGGTGCCTAGGTGAATACTGCAGCTCTGTCTCTTAAGGGTAGGTATCATGTGCACACCTGTTTGCTCATGATTTACAGAATGCAAGCACATTGACCCCACATCCAAGTTGGGGGGGGGTAGATCTTCGTGAACCTTCTAAGGTTACCTGTGGACTTTCAATGTGGTTTGGCCAATGCTCCTTTACCTTACTCCGCTCTGACTTTTACGTTATCAGAGAAATGTCTATCTGGCTAGTCCTTGCAAGAGAAGTCTCCATGACGAGTCAAAGCATGATGAGGTAGGCTTTCAGCCTCAAGTACACATTAATTACAAGTAGTTCTCTTAAACCACTGCCATGTGTGGTACCTGTTGCCATCATGTTCTTGGCCCAAGCAGAAGACGTAACTTCTCTGGTGGCCCTGGGTGATACTGCAGTCGCAGTAATATTAAATGCTTAAGCTTTCCAACCCTATAGATTAGAATGAGATGAACTGTGTAAAACAATTAGAGCCAACCTCCATTATCCTTGACACAGGGGCACCATGGCATAGGATATGAGGCATAAATGCCCTAAGCACAAGAGATTACAATCAAGAAAATGAATTAGCCACTGAGAGGGCACATGAAAAAGAACCCAAGTGTTTACCCATTGCATAGTGACCTTTGAAATATGAACACTAAATAATTCCTGACTCCAGACAGTATACAGCCAGATATGTACTCCCAAAGCCAATAATTTTCCTTGACTCTGTAATACTGAATCTATCCAAAACACTAACATTGACACATTGGGGACTGTGTAGCACACAGCTGCTTCATTCATGGTTGGCACCCTTGAGGTAAAGGTAGAGACATATCAGTTTTACTTGTTGAAGTCCTTGAGGTGTATGATGGGACAGAAACTTCCTGTTTCCTTTTGAACAAATAAAGAGGAATAGAGCCCCTTTCCTTTCTACAAAGGAGGAAAAGGCTCCATGACACTTTGAAGAGTACAACTTGGCCTGTTCATCAGCCACACAGAAACAGTTTTAGTTCCTTGCTGGAGCCCCTTCTGATGGAGGATCTAAAAGTTCAAAGATGTAGCTGTTTGTGACTATGTCTCAAATTACCCTTATCCAGTCTGTGGTAATGTCTCTCCATGCTGGGACAAACTCTGAGAGCAGCTCTGAATGAGCAGTCTTACAGAATAGTCAAGATTGTTGTGACTCCTGTGGAGTGTGTTGCCAGGGAGAATCTGTAGTCAGAGCTGGACTGCTCAACTCTTGACACCTGCAATCCTTCTCATTCCAAGGACAGGCTTCTTCTCGAGCAGTGGAGAGATGTAGAAGAGATATTCAGAGGCATCACAGAATCTCTGTGATTTGCTTCCTGCTTTTGGAAGTATTTAACCACATCCCTGGAAGACTACACAAAGAGGACATCATCCTAGAATGAGTTATCCAGAAAGGCCTTCCTCACTGCATCCTTAAAGGAGTACAGCTTGAGCCATGACATCTGGTGCAAGGACATTCCATGGCCAGTTGTCTCAGTTACAGCATCTGCACAGTCGAAACTACAGTGGGCTACATGAAAACCCAAGGACGTTTGACCTAAGACTCAAATCTGGCCATCCTGTCCAAAGTTCTGGACTCCTTATTTAGCAGCTGTGCAGGTCCTGGGTTGTGATCTAATAAACAAAGAACACTTAATTTTTATGCATCTTAGGCATAGAATGTGAATTTTCCAGTGATGCACTGAGAAAGCAACATAAAAAAATGAGAAACACAGAGTCTGAATGCAGTCTTTGAAGCTGGTGTGTGACATGATGATGTGAACCTACAGGAGGCAAGTACACACACAGTTGTAAGCACTGTTGAAATTTCAGAATTGTGCTAACCTGGAAGTATCAGAAAAAGAAATTCCACCATTAATATACTCATTCCAACAACAAATTTCATTTCCACTTGTTTCTTTAAAGCCTTCAATTGCCCCGTACCCTCTATTCTGCATATACTCATCATATCACTACGAAGTTTAATCATAATTCACTACCATCTCACATTAATCAGCATCATTTTACCCTTAAGTCTTGACAAATGAAGTCTGACAAACAGTTACATAATCTGCATGGAATGTTGCAATATATGCATTAACAGATATCTATTCATCTACAATATATGCAATAACAGATATATATTTGTGATACTTTTACTACTAATGTGATGCACATTTTGCCAATAACCAGCTTTTTGCAATTTGCACCTAAGTTTTTGTCTGAAAAGCAGATCATAAGACCACTGAGAATGACCCTTCAGCAAACATATACATACATGTATTTTATGACAGCCTTCAAGTGGTGCTGCAAAGTTTTGAAGCCTCACAGAAAAGAAGCCCATATTAGGACAATGACTTTCTTCATGCCAAGTGTGGCACTTTATTAACTGAACGTCAGACTTTTGTTTTTGTGAATGACCAGAGTAGCAGTTTGAAGAATCTAGTCATGCAGTGTTTTTCTGTAATATCACAATGCAATTCTTTATACCAAATGGCTGCTGCAGGTACCAGAGAGTGGGTTACAAGGAGAGAAGGCACCATGCTTAACAATATACCTACTTTTAGAGGGTAGGCAGCATTAAGCATTATTGTTAATGCTTTACCATCAAAAAAACATAGCACTTGTCCCCCTTGAAATATGGGACACAGAAGCCTTGCTTGTATCCATACTGATCTCTAGTCAATTAAAAACATGATACACTACTTGCAAGCACTTCTTGGTCAATCCTGATTGTTTTCATTACACAAAAACTTGACTTTGCTTACATCTTGACTCCACAGCAGCAGTATAAAAGCACTCCTGTTTCCCCCTCCTCTTTCCCTGTTTATTACCTTAGGCCAATCCCAAAGTTAATAAATATTACCTGTGGCAGGCACCATTTTTAAAACTACATCCACCTTGCTACTGGCCCCATAAAGAGCTCAGTGTCTCTCCAGTAAGTGTTTTTACAACTGTATATGCTTATTTATGTTGAATTGTGTTACACAGATATCTAATATGATTTATGTTGTATTACTGGAGGTTACTATAGCATGCTAGCATGTGTTTGTCTGCACCAAGTTGTTTAGTATATTGTATGTGGTATTTGCATAGTTGCACCTTGTTAACTAATAGTATCCCTGTACATGTGTTGTGTGTAGACAGTTTGTACTGGTGTCTAATTATATCTATATAATTATGGTGTAAGTGGTGCAGAGAATTACATTAGAGACACAGGACAGAGTGCTGCTCGCTATATGTTTATTTGTGACTGCATACCTGTCAGCTGAGGTCCCTTCTCACTAATCTGTTGCCCAACTGGCTCAGTATCTGCATATATTAGTAGTCGATTCAAGGCATATTTTCCTGTATGCAGTAGCTATTTGCACAGTTTGTTTTGTAGTCTTTATAATGCATCTTTACCATCTCAAAAGTGTTTACTCCTCTCTGTACTCTTCTTTTCTAGACCTAACACCCCTCTAAGTAATCAGCTGCAATAACACCTTTATCTTTAACCCGATCGGTGGATACATTGCTGCATGAAAAGCGCAGTCCGGGTCTGAACTGTCTGCAAACATAAACAGCTAAAGTTAACTTTGCGTGTGTGTGTGTCTACCTGTTTGAGCTAATATTCATTATCCCCTGGAGAGCACTCTCCTTTGGCTTATAAGCAGCCCCCCCCCCCACCCACACACTCACACTCACCTTCCATTTCTCTTTTATTCCCTTCTGTTAACAAATAGTATCCATAACTGATCAAATACTGTGTGTGTTTGTTAATTTAACTGAGAGCACAGTAGCCTACAGATACAAGGTTATGCTGTTTTCCACCTGATAAATGGTTAAGAAATGACTTACAGCTTCACAGCACTTCTTGCTCAATTTTGATTTTTTTTTTACACACAAACTTGACTTTGCTTAGATCTTGGCTCATCCTGCTACATTCGGGCTCACTCTGCTCCCCTCCCTGCCCCCATATCCCACCCACCCCCAATACCCATAATTTAAACTTAACCAAACTACATCCACCAGACTTCAAATTTCCCAATCTGCTATAGTAATTACAATTAACCCCTCCCATTACAAATTACTAGCTATGTACAATACATTTGCGCACACACATAAAAGTGACTACTTGGAAACATACGTGGTAAACACCCCAAACATTTCACACATAACTCTTAATGTTGAATACGTGACATTGTAATATACCAATATCTTAACAAACAAGAATTTATCTTCCCTCAATACTTATCATTTTTCAAATAAATTATCAAACACAAACACAATCATGTTTTTACATGGTCTTGCATTAACTTTATTCCTCACGATTACAGCTAACCTCACCACTTACCATTTCCAACTAGACAATCAGTATATAAAGCAAACAATAGCATCTAATAACCCTACCCTAACAACTAATAGCTTATGTGTCCCCATCATTGTTTATAACCACACTCATAGACCTGAAACAACACTGAATACTCTTTACAAATGAAAGCCTCCATAATATTTCCTTTAAAATTCACAAAAAACTATTCAAACTTTTGGAGGTGCTCAGTCATATAGCAGCCAAGCTTTTGCTTAGTGGTGATATCCATCCAAACCCTGGCAACGAACACATGATTTCATTAAACTCCCCAATGCAAATCAAACTACCTACTCCACATAAAAGTTCTGAAATATTGCTATTAAACCTAAATCTTAGAAGTATGCTCAATAAAATACATGAACTCCATGCAACTCTCTCCCTTTATAACCCAGACATTACCATCCTTACTGAAACCTGGTTGAAACGACATATACCAGACATAGAAATAACCCCACCTGGTTACAATATTCTAAGAGCTGATAGAATAGAAAAAAAGGGAGGTTGTGTAGCAATTCTCTTTAAGAACATGCTCAACTTACAAGCTTATTCCAAGCTTTTTCTAGTGGCTCCTTTAGCTGTTTAAAACTTTCATTTAAAGGCTCACTGCTGCTCTTCAGCTGTGAGTAACATTTCTGCTGTTTGTTTCCCACCCTCCCTCCCTGTTGGTATAGTGTTTTTATAGTTGGTGGCTTTGCAGTTGCCCGCCCGTAGTGTAAATTTGATCTGGGACCCTCCTCCCAGTCTAGTGTCATTACCTCATTCTACCCAGTACAGAGAGAGCATTTGAGAAGGCCAATCAGCTTAGTTTCTGCTACTCCTTTCTCTCTTTCCTTTCTCTCTCAAAAAAAAAAAAAAAAAATATCTGCTTTTACTGTATTTGTGTTTTTTCCTACTTTATTTTGCTTTTGCGTCATCTTAAAAGTACTCAATTGTATTTATTACTGCTTGGTGTAACTCATTGTAAGCCTTTTAGTTTAAGCACCTGGGCTTCAGACCAGTTTTGCATTAGGAAGGTTTGTGGTCTGCACTGTAGTGGCAGAACAGGTAGCTTACATCCTTCTAAGTTGGGAACTGCTGATTGAGGGCTCAGTGTCTGTTATTCTAAGTGTATTAATTCTGGTTTAAGCACTTGGGCTTGAGGCCAGTTATTTTACATTAAGAGGGTTCGTGTTCTGCACTCTTGTGGGAGGAGAGGCTGGACTCTGTCCTTCTGAGCTGGGAATTTCTGGTTAAAGCTTATAGTGCCTGCATATTTGAACTGCTTCTTACTGAAATTGGTACACCTCGTTTGCTGTAGCATAGACTAGATCCAGGCCTGCTGAATCTAGCTTTGTTTGTATAACTTGAGCACTAATCCAGGCATTCTTTAAAGTATTCAGTTGTATTTATTACTGCTGGTAGTAACTTGATTAAAGTGTAGCTATCATTTCTAAGTCTTTTGGATTAAGCACTTGGGCTTCAGACCAGTTGTTTTACATTAGGAAGGTTTGTGGCCTGCACTGTGGTGGCAGGACAGGTAGCTTACATCCTTCTAAGTTGGGAACTGCTGATTGAGAGCTCAGTGTCTGTTATTCTAAAAGTGTATTAGTTCTGGTTTAAGCACTTGGGCTTCAGGCCAGTTATTTTACGTTAAGAAGGACTGCGGTCTGCTCTTGTGGGAGGAGAGGCTGGACTCTGCCCTTCTGAGCAGGGAATTTCTGGTTAGAGGCTTATAGTGCCTGCATATTCTAACTGTTTCTTACTGAAATTGGTACACCTTGTTTGCTGTAGCATAGACTAGATCCAGGCCTGCTGAATCTAGCTTTATTTGTATGCTTGTTATTTGTTTATTTCCCTGAAACGCTAATTCCACCTAAAACACGGCCTTTTAGCACTTCTGTGGATCCCTAGTGATATCTGCATTGCTTACTGTACTTATTTCCTTGTTTCACTTGAAAGAAATTTACTGTTTGTCGTTTTTGCATTTAAGTTACCTGTAACACATTGCATTTAAGTTACCTGGCACTTGCTCACTAAAGCAATTATATAAGTCAGCTCTAAAAATTAAAAGCACTACACCCTCACAAACTCCCCTTGAGTACCTTGTTCCCCATTGGCCCTTTTTTCAATTATAAAGAAATTCCCAATACTATTCTAGCATGTCCAAAGGTCAGTTGTCAATCTCCTCTCCGGTCCAGCTGGTGAATCTGGGAATCTTGAGGCAATGTTACAACTGCCTCATGTACACAGACAACCCTCTCCTCCTCCCAACAAATTCCAACACATGTGAGAGATGCAACCATATAGCCAAACTGGAGGCTAAGCTCTCTCAACTCAGTACTGGCGTAACCAGTCAGGAGGAGAAGGAAACCACACTCACTACAATTCCAGTCTCACATAGACCTACCACGACAACAAACCAAACACATAAACACACAAAAACATACTCGGAGGCTCTAAATAAAAATCTGCCTAAGCAGCAGAGACCTCCAAAGCAGACACCCAAGCAACCGCTACCCCAAAACAAAACACATGCAACACATAGCTCACAAAGCCAGTGTGCTGAACAGTCACAGCCCTTAAGGCTAAACAACACACCTGATACACTTGTAATAGGTGACTCTATCGTCAGGCACACTGACGTCCCGCTCACCAGGCTGAACAAGGAGAAGGTCACGGTGAGCTGCCTGTCGGGCGCTAGGATCCGCCACATAACACAAGCACTCAGGTCACTCCAAGGCAAGTACAAATATGACTCAGTCATTATCCATGCTGGTGTGAATGACTTGAGACGTACCTCCCTGGACTACATGAAAAGAGACATAGAGGAGCTCTCTGAGTATGTAGCCCAGGCCGGTATGACCCTGACCTTGAGTAGCATCTTACCCTCACCAAGAATGATGCCACAATATGAAGACAAGATGATCAATTTCAACAATTGGCTTAAGTGTTGGTGTCATTCAAAGGGGATCCAATGCCTGTCAGCCTGGGATGACATGCTCGACAAGCCACGATGCTTCGCTAGGGACGGCTTGCACCTGTCACCCTGGGCTTTGGATATTGGCAAAGGCTCTTGCTACCCCCATAGTGCCTTTTAGGCAAGGCTCAAAAGACAAACCCACCTCCATAGGTATCACAAGGGATAAGAAACTAAGAGTAATGCTACTCAACGCCAGAAGTCTAAACCTCAAGATGCACGAACTCGGAACTCTCCTTAGCATGGAGAACATCGATATCTGTGCAGTAACAGAAACCTGGTTCAAGGCTGCCGAGAGCACCCCAGCACTACCAGGTTATACCTCATACCATGCTTTTCGGCCCCAAAACTTGGACCGAACCACAAAAGGAGGGGGAGTATCAATATTCGTCAAAGATACCCACACCTCCAGGTTGGTGGCACAGCACGAAGCATCAGAGACTATCCATGTGCAACTAACTGTGGGTAAAACTGCCGTCCAGTTTATAGCCTGCTACAGACCACCCTCCCAAACACAGGAACTCCACTTGGCCTTCCTGAGAATACTGGAAAATATGAAGGTCTCTCCAAACACCATTATATTGGGCGACTTCAACTACCCAAACATAGACTGGGAGCATTACTCTAGTTCCAACACCCTAGCCCAAAGGTTCCTAGAATTTATAAACTCAAATGCTATGGAACAACTTGTTACCACTCCCACAAGAGGGGAAAACATACTGGACCTGATCATCACCAACATGGGGACACTATGCTCCAGACCAGAAGTGTATCCCTCACTGGTAAGATCAGACCATAAACTAATCTCACTGGATATTCACATCCCGACCCCACCCCCTGCCCAGAAAACCACAGTGAAAAACTTCTCTAAAGCAATTTCACACGCCTCAAAACCGAGGCGAAATCCTTCAAAGCCCCCGGGCCTGTGGAAGATCATGCCCAGACCGCAGAATCCTTTATAAATGCATTCTATGAACACCTTCAGGAATGCATGGATCATGCAATCCCAAATAAAACCAAGACCCAATCCTCCAAAGGCAGACGTCCTGTCTGGTGGACCCCAGCCATAAACAAACTATACAATAGAAGGAGGAAGCTACTACATGATAGAGCAAAATCCAAAAAAGGAAGGCATCTCTGATCAGTATTAGCAAAGAACTACGGGCACTCATAAAATCATCTAAGGCCAGCTTCGAGAGAAAAATTGCACAGGACACTAAGGATAATCACAAGGCTTTCTTTAGTTATGTTAGGAACCTGGGTGGGAATTCCCTGATATGCTCAGAATTAGTCCAAAATGACAAAAATACACCGAGCCCACAGACATTGCCAACATCCTAGCTGACAGGTTCAGTGCAAACTTCTCCCCCCTCTCCCCACCAAAAGGGCAAATATCTATCCCGACAGAGTGCTGCCCCCCTGACATCTCAGATGCTCAGGTAAGAGCCGCCCTCTCCAAAGCAAAAACACAGCATCAATGGGACCAGATGGTGTCCCGGCTGCGTCCTACATGAACTTCAAGAAGAGCTAAACCCAAACATAAAACTACTGTTCAATCTTAGCCTTACTACAGGATATGTACCCAAAGAGTGGCGTACAGCAACAGTGGTCCCTCTCCACAAAGGTGGTGCCTCAACGGATCCTGGAAACTATCGCCCCATAAGCCTGACTAGCTTGGTCTGCAAAGCTATGGAAAGGATCATCATGGACCTCATAAATAAAGATATTGGGGACCTACAGACACTGGATCCTACCCAGTTTGGCTTTGTTAAGGGCAGATCCTGCCTCTTAAACCTGGTCGATTTCTTTGAAACAGTCACCAAGGCCATTGACGAGGGGAAGGTGGTCCACACAGCCTACCTGGACCTCGCAAAAGCCTTCGATACAATACCCCACTCAGGCATTATAGATAAGCTCACCAGCTTAAATATAAACCCCTATGTCACTAGATGGGTTGCAAACTGGCTCAAGGACAGAACCCACATGGTTAGAATTGCTGGAGCCATGTCAGACTCCAAACCAGTTACAAGTGGCATCCCACAAGGCTCAGTCCTGGGACCTCTCTTGTTCGGTATATATTTCTCGGTACAGGCCAACATGGAAGGACTGTGGCTGACCAAGTTCGCAGATGACTGCAAACTGGGCGCCATAATCAACTCTCCAGCCGACACAAGCATCCTCCAAAAGGGCCTCATAGAAACAGATAACTGGTGCCAGAGCCATGGCCTCAAGCTAAACGCCAAAAGTGTATAGTCATCCCCTTTGGCAAAAACAAAGTGCCCACAAATTACCACATAGGTGGAAATCCATTAAGTACAGAAGAAGTCATTAGGGACCTGGGGACCCAAGTTGATAGCAATCTCTCATTTGACAACCACGTGGCCAAAGTGGTTAGAAAAACATTTTATATAGCCCACCTAATCATGAAGGGATTCACATCTAGATCAGGGAGGTCATTGTACCTCTTTACTCATCCCTCATCAGGCCCATAATTGAGTACAATGCCCCTTTTGGGATGTACCTTACCAGACACCTGCAGCAACTGGAAAGACCCCAAAAGTACCTCACCAAGAGGATCAAAGGGCTCAAACAGATGCCATATGCTGCCCGGTTAAAGAAACTCCAGCTCTACTCAGTGGCATACCGCCTGCTCAGAGGCGATCTGTGCCTGACGTATAAAGCCATGTCCAACCCGGAATTAATGGACATGCTGCACCTCAGAAAATCCAAATCCCATCGAGCTACGGCTTGAGAGACTTGAACCTCAGCACTGAAATAAATAGGACATGCTGGAGGGACAGATTCATAACCCAGAGGCTCCCTTCACTCTGGAATAAAATCCCAGTCCAGGTTAGGCAGAGTCCCACATTGACTCTCTTCAAGAGGAATCTTGATGAGTGGATGGGAGATCGTAGGTTTACCCCGGCTATCACTTCTGTGTCACTGTTAGACAGAGGCACAGTATACTAACCTCAAAAAAAGGCATAGCAAAATTAATTTAAAATGGGTGGCGAAAGCCAAACACACTCTGGCTAGGCTTATAAATGCCCTAGGGCAGATAGCCTAGTATGAACCTATGAACCTATATATAAACAGCCATCTACAGCTCTGCAGGAAACAATTCCAGTACAGTCGAAATCACTCTCCAAAGCCATATCACAGGAAACCATTATTGCAGGAGACCTTAACACAGACTGGATGACATGTAACTCTAACAATCCTTATAACTACCTAAACCTCCATGGTTTCATTCAAATGATTTCTCACCCAACTAGAATTGATAAGAAAACATATAAATAATCTATTTTGGACTGGTTCTTAACTAATAAACCCCAGTATTACCAAACAGCAAGGTGTGTCCCAGATCACTTAAGTGACCACTTTGGAACCTACTTACTGAGAAATCACAGTAACCTTACTAAACTAATCAACTTACACCAAGTTTGTAATAAGAAACATTTTAACTTCCAGAGTGTACTTAATATTCTTGAAAAAACAGACTGGACTCCTCTTAAACAACTGCCCTTAGATGCTGCTGTGTAGCACTTCAGTGACACC
The DNA here is from genome assembly GCF_019279795.1 of Protopterus annectens. NCBI lineage: Eukaryota > Metazoa > Chordata > Ceratodontiformes > Protopteridae > Protopterus > Protopterus annectens. The sequence goes on from NC_056744.1 coordinate 381,745,145, forward strand.
TTCCTTACTATTCTAAATACACTGGACTCCTCTTAAGTAACTGCCCTTAGATGCTGCTGTGTAACATAGATGCTGCTGTGTAACACTTCAATGACACCTTCCTTACTATTCTAAATACACTGGACTCCTCTTAAGTAACTGCCCTTAGATGCTGCTGTGTAACACTTCAATGCCACCTTCCTTACTGTTCTAAACATACTGGACTCCTCTTAAGTAACTGCCCTTAGATGCTGCTGTGCAACACTTCAATGACTCCTTCCTTACTATTCTAAATACACTGGACTCCTCTTAAACAACTGCCCTTAGATGCTGCTGTGCAACACTTCAATGACACCTTCCTTACTATTCTAAATACACTGGACTTCTCTTAAACAACTGCCCTTAGATGCTGCTGTGTAACACTTCAATGCCACCTTCCTTACTATTCTAAATACACTGGACTCCTCTTAAGTAACTGTCCTTAGATGCTGCTGTGTAACACTTCAATGACACCTTCCTTACTATTCTAAATACACTGCCCTTAGATGCTGCTGTGCAGCACTTCAGTGACACCTTCCTTACTATTCTAAACAGACTGGACTCCTCTTAAGTAACTGCCCTTAGATGCTGCTGTGTAACACTTCAATGACACCTTCCTTACTATTCTAAACAGATTTGCACCTCCAAGAATAGTTTGAGTCAAAGCCAACTACACACCATGGTTAACCCATGAGACTTGTTCCCTCCTAAAACAAAGGGACAAAGCATGGCAAACTTGGGCTAAAAATAAATCCCTCCAAAACCATTTAATTTACAAGCACCTTAGAAACAGTACCAAACATCAAATTAAACTACACAAACAACACTACTATTCTAATTTGCAATGGAAATACAGGATGAATCCACAAAAAATTCAGGAACACAATCAATAATATACTTCATCCTGGCCAAACCACAACTATCCCCCCCCCCCCAGCTTACCTGGTAACACAAAAATATCGCTGAACAATTTAACATATTCTTCACTGAAAGTGTTTTAGCACTGACTAAGAATAGCAAGTCTATCACAATGCCAACACCCAACAATCCAAGCAATTTTGTAGATGCATTCTCATTTCAGACAGTCCCAAAACAAACTATTGCAAAACTATTAAAGAAGTTGAAGCCCACTTCACTGGCAGCAGATAACTTGCCAGCAGAATATCTAAAATTAACAGCAGCTGTTATTGCCTTCCTTGTGTCAGTACTTATAAACGGGTCTATATTGCAACGTTGAACTACAATGAGTTTGAATGCTGTAACATCGAACCCTAAAGTCCAAAAGTGGAAAATGGCGAAGCCATGGAACATCGACTATTTTCCCAGGGAAAAAAGTCGGTGGGCCATTTTCGGGGCTTTGCTATTTCCTCCACTGTGTTGCGATCTCGGAGTTGGTATATTTAAGTAGTGAGGTGTGGAGTGCAGCCCCCCACTTCAGTTTAGGTTTAAGGTTAAGTTTTTGGGCTTTTTTGTAACGGAACAGCGATTTTTTTCCCTGGGAAAAAAATTGCTGTTTTGTGGTTTCGGTTTTCTTGGGTTTCGAACATAATGGTTCGATATTACAATGGTCAAACTTTTTAAAGTTCACTGTTGTGATATAGACCCCTTATAAACCACTCTATAACAGAACAGTATGTCCCAGCTATTTGGAAAATTGCATATATTACACAATTACACAAAGGGGACAATTCAACAGAACTAACAAACTACCAGTCCATTGCTATACTTTCACCACTTTTTAAAATTCTGGAAAGATGTAACCACTTTCTACTTCTTCAACACCTTCTAAACAATAATCTCCTCTCATCGTCACAGCATGGATTCCGACCATATCATAGCACTACTACAGCTCTTCTAAGTTGCACTAATACTATAAATAAATTCAGAGATGATGGCAAAATAGTGTCTTCAGTCTTTCTGGACATTTCTAAACCATTCAATACAGTTTCCCATCCTATGTTACTGCCCACTCTGAATAATCTTAATATCAACCCTGATGCTTTTAACTGGTTTCAAAGTTATCTATCTAGCTGCCAGCAAGTTGTGAATTGGAAGCAAGATCTATTCCCACTCCTTCCTGTTACACTTGGAGTCCCTCAGGGTTCAATCCTAGGGCCCCTCCTCTTCAGCATATTCATAAATGATCTTAATACTGCCTCCTGTCAAGCATCTATCATACAATACACAGATGATTCAACCCTCATATGTGCAGCATCCACAATAACTCAACCTCTTACAGTCACACAAAAAGCCTTCTCTGATATTGAAATGTGGCTAGAAAACTCGCAACTCATTCTCAACCTCAATAAAACTAAACTTATGATCTTTCATCCATCTAAACCTACTAACTTCCCAGCTAACTTTTATATCACTGCCAGTAATAATACTAGGATTTTCCCAGATTCCCAAACAAAACTATTAGACATCATAATCGACAACAGACTAAAATTTGACATACACATTTCTAACACAATCAAAAAAGTTCACAAGAAAATGGGAACACTGTATAGAAACAAAAAATTCTTAACACACACTGCAAGAATAGCCATAGCTAGAACCTACCTTCTCTTCTCACTCTTATATGCATCCCCCATACTTACCAACCTTAAAAAGTCAGAACTAAGTAAATTAGAATCATGTTACAGTCAGATTGCCAAATTTGCAACAGATTCCACACATTCAATCCATCACTGTCAGTGCCTCGGAAATCTTTCTTGGTTGGAACTATTTCATGTTATGAACTATAACCAATTAATAATGGATCACAAAATAATGCACAATCCTGACAATGTACCTTCCCTAAAAATTCTTCTACAACCCTAGTCTAGCATTCATAATCTTTGATCATCTAAATAAGACTTACTCCAAGTAACCAAAGTATCCAAATACAGAAGGCAACTCTCTCTACTCTTACTTTGTTGCCAAAAATTGGAATACCCCTCCACATAGTATTAGATCCATACGTAATCTTAATCATTTCCAAATATCTCAAAAGACACTTATTTGAATCCTGGCTTTGCACATATAACACTCCTAGTTAATTATTAACTTAGCATTACTTATACAATTTGGCTGTACGCACTAACTCTGCTAACATATCCCTTCTAACAACACTACTTCTCTAAAAGTAGTTACAGTCCTAGCTGCAACTCTCACCATGGAAGTATTACTAACTATGCACTACTTTGCCTAAATGATTCCCCCTACTTAATTTCCTAACTAATGTTAAGTTCCTACGGGTCCCCTTCACATGGTCAACATTCATAAAGTCGAAGGCCATATGGCTGAGACCATATGATTGACTTTTGAAATGTCAAACATGCAGAATGGACATCTCTGTACAGTGCGGAATGGAAAGATTTCCATCTTCCGTACTGTAGTGCGATCTCGGAGTTGGCATATTTAAGTTCTGGGGGGTGTGGGATCAGAGCAATGTGAAGGTAAGTGATTGTTGTGTTTTTTTTGTACATGATCGACATTTCAAAAGTCGATCATGTGGTCTCGGTCATATGGTCTTCGACTTTATGAAATGTCGACTATGTAAAGTAGACCCATTCCTACACATATATAAGTTCAACCATATATTTGTCTATATTCAAGTGTTTAAAGTCTTGTTCTGTTTGATACTATGTATACATTTTTTTTTTTAAATTTTATCCTGTAAATGTGTTAACACTCATTTTTTTGTCTATAATTTCTATTACTTGATATGATGACTTTGTATGTAAGCTTAAGCTGGAGCTTTTCTCCCCGGGCCTCCACTGAAAATGGGCACTGTCCTCCCAGTCGGACCATCCTGGTAAACATATATAAAATAAATAAATACATAAAATAAATCTACCCAAAGCCAGATTAAGCTGAAATTTCAAAAGAAAAACATTTTCCTGGCTAGGTGAATATGCTGTCATGGAATTTGGTGCTACTTGGAGAGTTTCCTGTACCATATCAAAAGACCGACATTAATAAAAGCATTAATTGTATACATTTTGTCCATAAAAAAGTTAATTAAAGTGCTCACAGAAATTAAAAAGAAAGGTGTGGCAAACAGATGAATCAACAAAGGCCTCAGGTCACTTCTGAACTACAGATGTACTACCAAATCATCTTCAAACTAAATGAACCACCAGTGTTTACCACCTTGGAACATAGACGTCATTCAGCCCTTTCGACTTGACCATCAACAGCATGCAAAACATGAACACTCCACCTCGTGGGAGTTACGGGAAGAGATGACTTACATGTATTGGATCACACTATGCTACTTACCCAGTTATGGGTGCAGCTACTTAGTTTTTTAGTATACTATTATAATATCAGCGGTGGTGGTGCTGCGGTAGTGTTGTCGCCTCATAGTATGACGTTGTCCTGTTAGATTCACAGCTACAGTGTCTTGTGTGTTGAGACATGCATGAATGGGCGTACCTTCATTGAAGGTTGTGAGTCATAGCTGGCAACTCTGCACGTAAAAATCTACTGCCAATCATTAGCGGACCGGAGTTCCGCTGTGGCAACCCCTAACCGGGAAAAGCCGAAAGACACAACAATTATAATATCTGTGGAACAAATATCTACCTAGTAAAGAGATAACCAAAGCAAATACAATACCACTGATAAACAAACCTGCTACAGACATTATAAGAGAGCAAACAACATATATTTATTTGTTTATTTAACATTTGTTTACCAGGAAAGTCCAACTGGGACAGAGCCCATTTTCAATGGAGGCCTGAGGAGAAACAGTGTATGTCATTGAAATATGGGAGGAAACCGTATCACCCGGAAGAAATCCACATGAGTGCAGGGAGAACATGCAGACTGCGCACAAAAGGCACCCCAGCCGAAAAGGTGACAATGCTAACCTCTGCACCACTGCACCACCCAAATACATATTTATTTATATAGCTAGACACACAAACACACACACACACACACATATATATATATATATTGTTTTTAATTGAAAGCAGAATTTACTGAAAAGGAGGAGTAGTGAGTGTTCCTTTTGTACGGGATGTGCTTTTGCTTACAACAGAGGATATGTGTTAATGCAGAAACTTTTGAATATACTCAAAGTTTAGAAATTAGAGTGTGGGTATGTGGGTGTATGCACGCGTGTCCCAGTGTCTGCAGGTTAGGCTTACAGTAAAGGTTAATTTAGGGATTGGTTTAGTCTTTTGCATGTGTAATGCTATGAATTGTGGGGGAGTATCTTGTGAAGTAGTAGCACAGAACACGGATGCGGTGGGTAAAAGCTGGTTTAACACAAAGAGGCAACCAAGAAAAAGTAGTAAAACCAATTAACGTGGCTTAAAATAAAACCTTTATTACCCAAAAAATAAGTAAAAAATGGTAAGCACTTTCAGAGGCGCTTCATCAGACCATCAATAAAACAGAATTAAGCAGCATATATCTACATAGCTAATTGCAAATTTCATTTCATATTTGATGATCTAATGCACGTGATTTCAAAAATGGATTTAAAGGGGCAGCTTCATTTAGTCTTAAGCCCTGGTCAGCCTGCAGTTCAAGAATCCAATGCAGTTCAATACATTTCATGCAATTCATAACATCACCACCGCTGCAATTAACTTCAAAAAGCTGCAAAACCAAAAATACAAAACTATGATTTTTCCCAGCTGCATGTATATGTCTATAGAGGACATTCTTCAAGTCACCCGTCCTAATGTCATTCAGGTGCTCTCTAATACAATCTTTAAGAGCACAGTTGGTCTTACCAACATAAAAACATTTACATAGCCTTTAAAATGCCAACTATACTAAATTAATACTTTTGCAGTCAGCATAAAAATTGAAATTATACACACGATTACTGGCAGGCTGACTATCAGCTGTATCACTACAAATAAACTTACACAAACTACAGGATCTACATACAAAGTACCTACCCTATTAGACCTGGGAATCTCACTTTTACATGAGTTATAAGTCTTCTTTTCAAGGAAAGACTGTTTTTAAAACCAAATAAAGGTGTATCACCCAAGAGTGTTTTGCATTTAACATCTGCCATTAAAATGGACCAGTTTTTCTGAATATTATTACAAACAAGATACACATAATTTGAATACGTTAATTTATTCAAATCTTACTAGAAACAGTATTGTTCTACTTATACCTGTATTATCTGAAAAATATAGTCTAGCTGAAGCAGAGCTTCACTAATGGCATGCTCAATTTCACTTTCAGAATAGCCTCTACACAGAAAATCAGCTTTCATTTCTCTAAATGTATGTAAAATATTATCATTCTATCACTAAGCCTAGCCACGCTAAAGAATTAATTCTTATGAACATTCCTATGAATGTGACGACAGTTCATACTGTTTCGATGTAATGCATTATTTTTCCTTAAAAGGTTTTTTATTAAACTTGTAGAGAATTTACCATTATCATTCATATAAATAAGTGTGTGCATGCCTCTTATTCCTTCATGGCATTTTAGTCATTGATTTACCTTTGTACTTGGTCCTGAAGATGTCTATTTTTATTTAGATGAAAGCGCTCAACCATTTTACTACATTTTATTAAAGTGTCTTTGGAATTCATAGCTACCTGTTTATTTGGTTCTTGGATTGCCATCATTCTTATTAATACATTCATTTAAAACTCAATACAATCATTAGAATATTTCACAGAGAATCTCAAAAACATTGTGGTGCTATGCAGATGATCAACAAATTTATCTAATGTATCAGCAGGTCCAGTCCAAATCAAAAAGACATCATCAACAAATCAACCATAATAGGAAATATACCTTTTAAAACATTACTGTCATTAAATACATGTAGAGACTCCAAGTTAGCTAGCCCCATACTGGCATTGCTGTTTGCACACACAGTCTGCATAGCTACGCTGACCTTCTGTAGATATAAAATCTCATATATAAACACTTTACTCTCTAAAATAATTTGCAATAATGAACAGATCAAATGAATCTTTGCAAAGCTATATTCAGAATGCTGTGATAAAAAGAGTCTAACAGACTCAATGCCCAAATCGTTAGGTATTACTGTAAAAAGAGAATTTACATCCATAGTGACTAAAACAAAATTACTAGTATGGCATCCTTTCGACCTATTGAATAATGTAGAAAGAAAGTGCTTAATTATCCTTTAAAATTGCATAAATATTATCCAGTAATGGGTGTATCACTTTTTCATCATAAATGGACATTGATTTGGTGACACATCCATGACCAGATACAATTGGTCTCATAGGTGGGTCAATGAGGTACTTATGGATTTTAGGCAAACCATACAAAATAGGAGTAGTGGGATGTTCAATGATAAACATTTCAAATAATTCATGATTTATAGTTCTCTCCATCAAAAGATCATGTAAACAGGAGAAAACCTTATCTAACAGGTCATTCATTTGATATTTAACAAACACTCTATATGTAGAAGCATCTTCTAACATTTTATTCATATTTGCCAAATATGTAGAACTAATTATCACAACTATCGCACCTCCCTTAGCAGGTTGAATTTGCAAAAGGTGAGATATACTAAGCTCATACAATGCAAAACATTCTTCAGGCATCAAATTATAAAATGTCCTACTATGTCTATTGGATAGAATATTATAAACATGTTCACAAGTTTTAAGAAATGCCCCGATCACTGGTGTATTAACAGGAACAAATTAGCTAGGCTTCTTTTACATAGCTGGTTGCTGTGAGGCATTACCATAAAGAATTTTTAAAGAAATATTCCTTACAAAAAGTTTCATGTCAATCAAAACTTCACTTAAATTAGAACTTGACGCAGGAATAAATGATAAACCCTTATTTAAAACATTTACTGTGCTGTGGTGGTGGTGCTGTGGTAGCGTTGTCGCCTCACAGTTAGACGTTGCCCGTTCGATTCTCAGAGCGTCTTCTGTGTTGCGACATGCGTGAATGGGCGTTCCTTCATTGAAGGTTGTGCGTTAGGCCTGGCAAGCCAGCATGTAAAAATCTACTGCCAATCATTAGCGGACCGGAGTTCCGCTGTGGCAACCCCTAACCGGGAAAAGCCGAAAGACACAACCTGATGAGCCACAAAAGAAATATTCACAATCAAATTCTTCAAAACTTGCTCCGTACCATTGATCCCGGGTCTAACAGTTTTATAGTTTGCATTCTCTTCCAATTCTTCCATCCCCTGCTTGCCAAATGACCCCTCACATTCTGCCTGTTTTCCCACAGTAATTCTGGTAGCAATGGAAGGGAAAAAAGGTGTGAAAGAGAAAAAGCACCAGCACCATGTTCAGGAACATTAGATATCATTAAAATAGCTGAAGTGTAGTGACAAACCATATAATTTCCAGTTGTAATAGACAGTTCAGTATTAACAGGTGGTAGTATATCAGTGCTAACAGATGTATCAGTAATCATTCGAACCTGCATATCTGAAGGATGTGTATCATTCTTAGGCCATGAAAAAAACATGCCCCTCCTGAAAATCTGCCAAATCACATAGCTTTCTCTGCTTCCCTTCTTGTAGTCGTTTTTCATAGGCTGCTACATCAGTAAACAAATCATATAATTTTTGTTTGCAGGTAGTAAATGTTACAAAAAACACATTCAGCTTATTCTTGCCATTAACCACTTCTTTATATAGCGATATTTCCATTGATTTGAAATAAAATCAATGAGTAGTTTGATGTAACTAAAGCTTAAATCAAGATTCAGTGATTGCCACTGCTTCAACAAACTGGGAAAATTGTTACCATATGTTGGCATCTGTAACAATCGTAACCCTCTCGGAACAACTTTAAAATGAAGAGATGCCTCCAAATCCAGCCTCTGCCATTGTAATCTTTTATATTTATAAAGGTTGTTCTCAAGTTCTTTAAAGAGAGCCATAAAGTCATTAAAATTCACAGAGCCAATTTCCAATGCAAGATGTAGTTTCTTCATTATTGGCAAGCAACACTGGATTACTTTCAACCTGTAACATATGTCCAAATTGTTCAGTAAAAGTTGCCATTGCAGAACTCCCTGGAGTATAATCTAAGTCCCCTCCTTCAGCCATGTCCCAAGTAACAAAACAACAAACAAATACAGCAGAGAACAATTCTGAAATCACGTGCATTAGCTCATCAAATTAAAAATTAATAATAGTAATTAGATTTGCAATTAACTATGTATATAAATGCTACTTAATTCTGTTGTATTGATGGTCTGATGAAGCGCTGTTGACTGTGAAAACGCTTACTGTTTTTACTTGTTTTTTGTGTAATAAAAGTTTTATCTTAAGCCACGTTAGCTGGTTTTACTACTTTCTCTTGTGAAGTAGTAGCCTTAGGGGCAGGGTTAGCACTAACACAAATGCATATGCACGGGGGCACACACTCACAGATATACACACATGCAATCGCGCACACACACTCCTTTGCACCTATGTTCTCAATTACCTGTTGAACATCTTTTCTTTTAATACTTGCAGCCTCTGTCCGCATTTTAACATCAGTTAGGGCAGCAGTGTTACTGGACCTATTGCTGTGGGCTGTTTCCCAATAAGGCCTACAAAAGGTAATTACGTTAAGGGTTTAAGATGCTTTTGAGGCACACAAAGCAAACACACACACACACACACACACACACACACATTATTAACTGTATTAGAGGAAAAATACACATCAGCCAGGTCCTACTGGGCAGGTGGAAGTAACAGCATAGAAGACAAGAACAAAGTCAAGACTCAAGAGTGACCACCACTCAACTCCAGTGGCATAGAGGAGCAAGGCCTTATGACACAGATGACCTGAGAACAGCAGATCGAGCTTGTGTTGCAGGATGTATGTGGAAAGGAAGAGAGACACAGCTAGGCTCTCTCACCTCTCATTGGGTGGAGGGTGTGTAGTACATGCCTTTGGCACTTGTTGCCATTGTTGAATTTGTGTGAGTGACCAGAGATCCTACAGGAGTGCTGACTGCTGGAGGGGGCAGGCAGGGCAGGGCAGGTCTGAGGCATGAGTTGCTTGAAAGTGAGTGATATCTCCTCGCTGCATACCAAATCCTGCAATGAACTTCTGGGCATGTGCAATGGGAGTTAGGGCCATAATAAAAAAACTCTGTGAACTTGGGTGACTGATGGTTCTACTCTTGGCTGCAGCCACAAGGAGGATTTCATGGGCCATAAGGAAGATCAGCCTGATGGTCACTGAGCAGAAAGCAACAAAAAAATTAAAAAAAAAAAAAAGGAAAGGAAAGACTCAACAGAGACTAACAGGATACTGTTTAATGTAAAAAATATTTAATAAGAAACATACTTCCCTCCAGTCTCACCATCACAGTCCCATTTTTAAGCCACTTTCCTTGTGATTCAGAAAGCCTCAGGCACCAGTTTCCCAATGTAGCCATAGCCAACAGGAAATGACTGCATACTGCCTCATTTAACAGTCCAAACAACTCTAAATGAAGCTCTGTTTCTATCAACATAAACTGGCATCAGGACCTCCAACAGGCACTATTCACCATATTTTAATGGGGAAGTCAGTCTTAATGTTGGGATATTTTAAAAAAAACAAACAAAAAAAAAACAGTCTAGCTAACAGTTATGTTTTTTTTTCAGAATTCATAACTATGTTTAAGCATGAGTCCTACCAACTACATATTTTTAAGAAAAAAAAAGTTATTTGTCATTAGAGGGGATGAAGTTCATCGATCCAGTATCACAAGCCATCCCTCTTGATAAGCTAAGAACTTCTGCAAAAAAAGACTCAATAATAATTCCCAAGACTGAGGACATAATGCACTTCAAATTAATCGACAGTTTTCCCAATTAGACAGGTACCAACTGTAGTCAAAAACCGACATCTTAGCACTAACTCTTACAAAGCGGACTGCTCATTTACTGCAGTTCCACTAACAATATTAATAAATGTAAGTACGCCAAGAAGGCATAGCACCAGACATCAGGAATAATAGTAATGCATATTATAAAACAGAAGTAAAAATGGAACACTGTAGGGCTAATGAATATCCTGAGCCCACTAACAAAGGTTCCGGGAAAATAGTTGCCATCCACAACCTAGCACCTGAAAGAACACCAAATCATGTCTCAAGTGCAGCATAGCTTTATGGTTTGACACAGCAAAAACACAAGAATCATCACATTCTGTTTATATTCCCCCTTTCACTGGACAAAGGGCAATACATACAGCTGTACTTTCTCTAAGGCTTCTGACCAGGGAGCCAAGTACTATTGATTAAATACCTCATTGATGTTGGTATGGTTTCAGGTGTCTTACACTGATTTAGAGCTAACTTAGCTTTAACTTAGTAACTTAGTAAAAAGAAGTTAATGCTTGACAACAGTTTTTTCATAATGTTATTACATAAAGGATAGCGTGTGCCACAAGGACCTACCCTAGGATATTTATTATTTGCACTATTATCAGACAATATAGTTGATGACTGCTTTGCATTACTACAATATGCAGATGGTACTATCTTCCTATGCAGCTCTAACAACATACAAGCAGGTATTACACATTGCAGTTTGGCTTCAGTCTGCTTACCAACACACATACCTCTCAACCTCTTAGAGCAGTAAATCTGGACAAAGCCAGAAATAAAAGTGGAACAAAGGCCCAAAAGTAGGGACAATTTTTGAAAGTTGATAGAATAACAGGTTTTGCATTAACATGAATTTTCTGAACTGTATGAAGTCTGAAATTCAATTGTCTGCCATTATTTTCTAACTTCAATCTTTAATGATTTGCTACTAATTTGCAAGAAAACCACAATTTTATGAAAAATGGGCCAAAGATATGAGGCAAAAACTGGACATTCTGCGAAAATCTGTACAGTTGAGGGGTATGCCAACACATCTGGCATAATGGTTAAGGTTTTTGACTATCATGCATAAGGTAAAAGGTTTGATCCTGACCTCCGGCTAATGTGAGTATGAAGTTTGCATGTCCTCCTGTGTTTCTGTGGGACTCATCTCACTTCCCAAAAAACTTCTGGAGTATTTCCACTTTAAACTCACCCAAGAAATGGAGTTGAAAGCTGCAGAGCTAACTCGAGATGGTCCCTATTAGGGGAAGAGTTGTACAGATCAATGACTTTGAGCATCACCTGTGATCAGCAGTATCCTCTAGGCAATAGAAATAAAGGAGGAGAGCTCAGATCACAGACTGCGCATTGTGTCTCACTAGCCATCTGATGGTGTAAAAACTGGCTCTAAGTAATTTGGTTCTGTTGACTGTGAATCGTGTCAGGCTAGCCATCCGATGCTGTAAAAACTGGCTCTAAGTAATTTGGTTCTGTTGACTGTGAATCGTGTCAGGCTAGCCATCCGATGGTGTAAAAACTGGCTCTAAGTAATTTGGTCCTGTTGACTGTGAATCGTGTCAGGCTAGCCATTCGATGGTGTAAAAACTGGCTCTAAGTAATTTGGTTCTGTTGGACTGTGCATCGTGTCAGGCTAGCCATTCAATGGTGTAAAAACTGGCTCTAAGTAATTTGGTTCTGTTGACTAATGTTGCTAAGAAATGGGTACAGGTACTTGAAAGTGATAAGTGGGTTGAGGACTTGGCCTACTCTGATCCATGCTAGGATCCCATGAAAATGGTTGGAGGTACCCCTATTGGTCACTGTGTGCCCCCACACAGCCCAACAGTCCTAGGTCAATAAGCTGCTGGCCAACTGTGTCCAGTTGCCCAGCTTGGGTTATCTGGGATAACTCTGTTCAGTGAAAGCTAGACATAAAACCAGTTAACCTACCAAACATGAACCAACGATTGCTGCACTCAGTATGCGTTCACAGGACAGAGCTTGGAAGTGGATGGCAAGAAGGAGACTGGCCATCCTTTGCATCCAGGAGACAAGATGGAAGGGCAGTGCAGCAAAGCCTCTTGTCTTGGGATCCAGAGTCTACTACTGAGGAGGAAGACAGGCTACAAGTGGTGCAGGAACTGTGGTGAGGGAGAGGCTTTAGACGACAGTGAGAGATTTCATCAGAGTTACTGAAATTCCAGTGTAAGGATTGAGCACTATTCATACTTTCAACTTATGTCCCACAGCAGGGGTGTGACAGCAAGGGAAAGAGTGCACTCAAGCAGCAGTCGCATGACCTACTAGATAAAAGAGGACAAGAATCGGTGTTGGTAATGGGTGATCTGAATGCTCAATTTGGGACAGACAGAACAACATGAGAACTGCTTGAGTTCACATAGGTGGAGCAACAGAAGTAAAGGAGAAGGCATTTCAGACTTCTCTCTGGAAAACAGACTGATAGCTGCCAACACATGGTCCAGCAAGAGACAGTCACAAGATCACATATAAGAGTGGCTAAAATGCAACTGAAGTAGACTTCCTCCAACTAAGGAAAGGGCACTGGAGTAGAATCAGTGATTGTAAAGTCATCCCCGGTGAAATAGTCGGACAACAGCATAAACCACTGGTTGCCACAATCATCAGCAGGCAGTGGTCAGAGAAGGCACAAAGGTCAACAGACACTAGGATAAAGACCTGAAGTTGGCTGGAGAGAAAGAACAAGAGTTCAAGGAAATGCTGAGGGCTCTAGCACCTCAGGAAGAAGAAACAGGCGGAGTTGATTAAGAATGGCAGAGACTCAAAACAGAACATCTGAGGACTATAGAACAGCTATGTGGCCAAAACTGTTATGAAAATAAGCTACAAAAGGAAAGCTGCTACTGGGACATAGAATTCCATTTAATCATTAAAAGAAAGAAGGAGAGAAGGAACAAGTGGGAGACAGATGGACCAGGCTAAGAAGGACTACTGGTTGGCTAACAAAGATGCCAAGAGAGCAGTTGCCATAGCAAAGAACAAGGCAACAGAGACACTCTACCAGCTTCTGGAAAGTGACTCAGCAGATGGCACAAAGAAACTGTGTCATGTTTCAAGGCAAAGACAGAAAAACAAAGATAGTTAGACACTCATCATTAGGAATGTCAGCAAACAACTTTCTCGCCAGTCCACACGATATCAAAAGCAGAAGGAAAAATACTTCCAGCAGGTTCTGAATGAAGAAAATATCACATAAGGTATACTGACCCAGACACAGCCTATGATGAGAGAAGAGGAGGAGCCTCCACAGAAGAATAACAGCACTAAGGAAAATAAAGTCATGGAAAGCAGCAGGCTCATATGAGGTCATGGCAGACAAGATCAAGATGTTGTGCGAGTTAGGGGACAAAATGACTCTTGATGGTACTAATAGCAGTGTGGAGAGAAAGGCGCATCCCAGATTACTGGAGAATAAGCATACTCGTGCCAGTGTACAAGAATAAAGGGGACATCCACAACTGTGGGCAGTACAGGGGTATCAAACTCCTGTTGCACTGCATGAAAGTTCTGGAGAGGGTGATGGATAACAAATATCCAGAGTAGTAGAAAGTAAGATGGGAGATGAGCAGTCCAGATTCAGATCAGGATGTAGCACAACCAATCACATGTTTGCAGTTTGACAGATAATTTAATAAAAAGCTAAGGATGAAGAACTGGGTATTCCTGGACTTGGAGAGAGCATATGACAAAGTCCCAAGAAGGCTGATTTGGGGCAGTCCTGTGATGGTTCGAAGTCACAGAAACATTGATAGAATTAGTGCAGGCTATGTACAAGGAGCCACTGACACTAGTATGAATAGTGTTCACACTCAAAGGGTGGTTCTCAGTTGGAGTGGGTGTGCATCAGGCTTCTGAACCCATTGCTGTTCATACTGTTGATGGACTACATTAGCAAACAGGTTGGAGGGGGCAGATTAACAAAGTTTCTGCAGGCAGACAATATGGCATTACAGGCAGATTCTGAGAAATAACTTCAATAAATGATAGGAGAATTGAAGGCACATGGGACAAAAAACTGAGTATAGATAAGAAAGTTGTAATGGCAGCAAATGTTGCAAATCAGAAGAGCCTGAGAACTGAGATAGAAGAGAAAATAGTGAAACAGGTCAATGTCTTCAAGTATAGGGGAAGGGTGGTTGAGGAAAAGGTTGTCTGGATAGGAAGTCAAAGTTAGAATCAAAGGGGCTGCAGCCAACTAGCTCAGAGTGTCAGGGGGAAGTGTATGACAGAAAAATGCCAAAAAAGCTGAAAAGCAAGGTGTACAAAACTATGGTGAAACCAGCATTACTGTATGGTGCAGAAACCTGGACAGTGAAGGCAGAGCAGTTGAAGAAGCTAGAAGTAATCTAGATGAAGTGTCTGATGTGTGTGGAAGGATGCACACTATTAAACATATGAAGAAAAGGGGAAATCAGAGCTGAAGCCTGAGTAGCTCCAATACAGAGACTGTCAAAGAGAACAGATTTTGGTGGTTAAAGCACATGTGCAGAAAAGCAGAAGACAACCTGGTGAAGATGATTTGGGAAAGGCAGGAAGAAGGCAACAGGAAATGAGGATGTACAGCAAACAGATGGATTGTGTGAGAGAAGATCTGCAACAGTCAGGCATGAGTGTCGAAAAATGAATGTGAGTGGCAATACATCAAGAGAGATGGCGGCAGTTGATGTGGCACCTTAACTGCATGTAGAAAATGGGAAAAGGGGGGGGGGGCTGATGATGATGTGCTTACCAACTACATTATGCACAGCAGCAGACTGCCCATCATGCACAGCAGCAGACTGCTCATCATGCACAGCAGCAGACTGCTCATCATGCACAGCAGCAGACTGCCCATCATGCATAGCAGCAGACTGCCCATCATGCACAGCAGCAGACTGCCCATCATGCACAGCAGCAGACTGCTCATCATGCACAGCAGCAGACTGCTCATCATGCACAGCAGCAGACTGCTCATCAATAAAATAAGGTTACTTGAGGGAAAAACTTTTAAGAACAGTGCATACACTACTTACAGAATTTGGTTCAGGATCTTCAGGGTCCACTGTCTTAGTCATTACTTGGAAATACATTGGACTGGTAACAAAAAATAACCTTTCTTTTTACATGCCTGTGGAGTCAGCTGTAAAGCACAAACACCAAAAGGTATGGACATTATATACATGTACCTATACTGATGCACATATCTCATGTTTAGAACTCCATGTTCCCCACAATGATTCACATGTCCAGTGTTCAGGAACATCCTATGTGCCCATACAGATGCAGATATCTCATGTACAGGGACATTCATGTTCCCATTTTGATGCACGTCCCATGTTCAGGAGCATCCATGTTTCCATACAGATGCACATGTCTCATGTTCAGGAACATCCATATACCCACACTGATGCACACGTCCCATGTTCAGTGACATTCATGTTCCCATTCTGATGCACATGTCCCATGTTCAGGAGCATCCATGTTTCCATACAGATGCATATGTCTCATGTTCAGGGACATCCATATACCCACACTGATGCACATGTCCCATGTTCAGTGACATTCATGTTCCCATTCTGATGCACGTCCCATGTTCAGGAGCATCCATGTTTCCATACAGATGCACATGTCTCATGTTCAGGCACATCCATATACCCACACTGATGCACATGTCCCATGTTCAGTGACATTCATGTTCCCATTCTGATGCACGTCCCATGTTCAGGAGCATCCATGTTTCCATACAGATGCACATCCCATGTTCAGGGGCATCCATGTACCCATACCGATATACATCCCATGTTCAGGGACATCCATGTACCCATACTGATGCACGTCCCATGTTCAGGGGCATCCACGTACCCATACCGATATCCATCCCATGTTCAGGGACATCCATGTACCCATACTGATGCATGTCCCATGTTCAGGGGCATCCATGTACCCATACCGATATACATCCCATGTTCAGGGACATCCATGTACCCATACTGATGCACGTCCCATGTTCAGGGGCATCCATGTACCCATACCGATATACATCCCATGTTCAGGGACATCCACATACCCATACTGATGCACGTCCCATGTTCAGGGACATCTGTGTGTCCACACACAGAAGCAGGCAGATGTTCCACATTGCACAGTACCAAAACAGAACAGGATACATCAACACAGGCAGGGAAAACTTAGAAGATATACAGATAAATATAAAGGGAAAGTGCAGAATAAGCAATTGATGACCCAAAAAAGTTTTATAGAGTACAGAGAAACAAAGCAAATGGAACAGAAACAACACACACACACACACACACACACACACACACACACACACACACACACACAATAATTGAAGAAATAGACACATTTTGGAGAAATATTTATGAAGACCCTGTGGAACACAAAGATGGAATGCTGACTAGACAGAAAAATTAAAAGAAATATTAAGGCGTTCAAATGTACAGGATATGAAATGGGATGAAGAAAAGCTCTTAAATGAAAAACCTTAGGTCTACATGAAGTACTTAACATCTGCCTAAAAGTATTAACATCTTTGCGCAAAGATTTAGCTCTCAGTAAGAACTACTTACATGTGCATCCTGGACAAACACCAACATTGTTAACAGGAAAAAAATGTTACTAACTCCTTAACAGTGAACCTGCAAGCCATCCTAAAAACTATAGACCAATAACTGGTCTTCTGGAGATGTACAAACTATATATTGGAACTGATGCTGACAAAGTTTATAGTCATTTAGAAGAAAACTCAGTCATGGCAAAGGGCAATAAAAGAAAGTCATAAGGAAAAAAATAATTTGTTGATAAATAAAACCACAATGGAGAATTGTAAAAAGGGGAAGAATCTAAGCATATAAGATAAAAGATAATCCACAGACAGGAAGAACCGAACCAAAAAGCACAAAGTGCAGCTTTATTGAACAACAAACAGGTCAATAAATCAAGCGCTTTCGCCAGGCAAATACCTGGCTTTCTCAAGATAAAAAGTAGTGTGACTGAACAGTTTAAATACTTAAGCATCTGATCACATGGTACTTAATTAGTTCAACAAACATCCACTTAAGGCAGTTAATTAGTAACTGAACTCAGTGAGTGAAAAGTATGCACATGAAAATGCAGAATAAAAGTTCAAGTAGTGAAAACACTAAAAAATCATTTAAAAATTATGTACAAATGTGTGCATAAAAAATCACAAATGTGTAAGATAAAAGACATTTACTAATTGTAACAAGAAAAATCATAGCCTAGCCCTTCTCAGCTTTAGTACACTGGATATATTAATGGCCTCATTGAGACCAGGGGATTTTGCAGCATTAAGTCTAAGCTGCCATAAAAGTTCTTTATATTCAAGGCGGGCTTCCCAGTCACCTCCTCTGGCATCCTGGGTCACCTGTTCAAGAACCATAAACTTAAGTTTCATGTTAGGGCAAGAAGCAAGATGTTTAAAAAAAGCATTAGTGTCCTTCTTTTTTGTAATGTCACATTGATGTTCATAAATTCTTTTTCTAAGGGGTCTCTCAGTCTTCCCTATGTAGAAACTGCAACATTCTGTGCATAATCCTAAGTACACCACCCCTTTTGCTCCGCAGTTGTAATATCGGTCAGCGTCAAATCTAAATTTTCTAGATGGAAGATAAAAAGAACTATCATTCATGATAAAGGAACACTGCTTGCATGCCCCACATTTATAGGTACCAAGTTTAGGGGAACAATGCCTTGAATCTGATAGATGCTTTCTTTCAAATAACCCTTTTAGGTTAATATCCCTTCTAGTCACAAATTTGGGACGTTCCTGGATTATCCCTTTAAAGTCATCGTGTAGTGTCAAAAGTGGCCAGTGTTTAAGCACTGTGTGTTCCACCAGTTGGTAATCCTGTGAAAACGTGTGAATAAAACTATTATGCAAGTTAAAGTATTCCAAATTCTCAAACTGCTCAACTTGCTGAAAGCCACTACCTAACAGCGGAAAATACTTGGTTTGTCTATTATCTGTCACTTCTTGGGCCATGTTGTTAACCAAGGTCCTGATGTATAACTTTGCATATGACACCTACCTCCACAACATGCTGCAGGATCCTGAGCAGTATGAATTGATTTCTAGGAACGAGTTAAATTTAGCCTATTCTAAGATCAATTTTTTGTTATCGGACCACCTATTACAGGGAGTTATTAATGAAAGGTTATACAACTATTTACACGTCAATAAAACTAGGACCCCGGTAATTTTTGGAATACCCAAAACCCATAAAGGTTTAGACCCCATGAGATTTAGACCTATTGTCTCGGGGGCTGGAGGTATCACTGAACCGTTGAGCAAGTTTATTGACCACATTACAAAGAAATTCTCTTCTATGCTACAGCATGTATGCAAGGATTCTTGGGATTTTCTCAAGGGTTTAGAAATTAGGTTATTTCATCCTGATTTACTTATGACAACCATTGATATTGTAGAATTGTTCCCCAGCATCTCACACTCTATTGGATTAGAGTGGTTCAATGAAGTTTTGGCCTCTGAATCCGGCCTTAGTTCCAACACAATCAGCTTAATTGTTGAGTTTATGGAAATTGTTCTCGATAATAATTTTCTTTTTTTCAATGGAGAACTGTTCAAACTGAAAAAGGGGGTTGCGATGGGCGCTGCATGTGCCTCATTATATGCCAACATAGTTTTGCATTACTGGGAGAACAATTTTATATTTTCCACACATTGGGTACAATACATAGTCCATTATAAGCGATACCTTGATGACATCTGCCTATTGTGGAAAGGAACCCTGAGCAACTTTCTTGAGTTCATGAGTTATATTAATTCTACCACACACTTTCTATCTTTCACTTATAATGTTAGTAAGGATGTACTGAACTACCTGGATATATCAATACAGAAGGACTACTGTAATCACACCTTTAAATCCAAGGTATATAGGAAAGCCACCTTTTCTAATTCATACCTTCATTTTGACAGTGGTCACCCATATCACCAGAAGAAGGGCTTGGTTAAGGAGCAATTCATTCGTGCATCTAAGATGTCTAGCACTGATGAATATTTTCTTGAAGAAGTTGAGTTTTTTAAAAAAACATTTTTTTAGAAAGAGGTTACCCTGCCTCCTTGGTTAACAACATGGCCCAAGAAGTGACAGATAATAGACAAACCAAGTATTTTCCGCTGTTAGGTAGTGGCTTTCAGCAAGTTGAGCAGTTTGAGAATTTGGAATACTTTAACTTGCATAATAGTTTTATTCACACGTTTTCACAGGATTACCAACTGGTGGAACACACAGTGCTTAAACACTGGCCACTTTTGACACTACACGATGACTTTAAAGGGATAATCCAGGAACGTCCCAAATTTGTGACTAGAAGGGATATTAACCTAAAAGGGTTATTTGAAAGAAAGCATCTATCAGATTCAAGGCATTGTTCCCCTAAACTTGGTACCTATAAATGTGGGGCATGCAAGCAGTGTTCCTTTATCATGAATGATAGTTCTTTTTATCTTCCATCTAGAAAATTTAGATTTGACGCTGACCGATATTACAACTGCGGAGCAAAAGGGGTGGTGTACTTAGGATTATGCACAGAATGTTGCAGTTTCTACATAGGGAAGACTGAGAGACCCCTTAGAAAAAGAATTTATGAACATCAGTATGACATTACAAAAAAGAAGGACACTAATGCTTTTTTTAAACATCTTGCTTCTTGCCCTAACATGAAACTTAAGTTTATGGTTCTTGAACAGGTGACCCAGAATGCCAGAGGAGGTGACTGGGAAGCCCGCCTTGAATATAAAGAACTTTTATGGCAGCTTAGACTTAATGCTGCAAAATTCCCTGGTCTCAATGAGGCCATTAATATATCCAGTGTACTAAAGCTGAGAAGGGCTAGGCTATGATTTTCTTGTTATAATTAGTAAATGTCTTTTATCTTACACATTTGTGATTTTTTATGCACACATTTGTACATCATTTTTAAATGATTTTTAAATGATTTGTTAGTGTTTTCACTACTTGAACTTTTATTCTGCATTTTCATATGCATACTTTTCACTCACTGAGTTCGGTTACTAATTAACTGCCTTCTTAAGTGGATGTTTGTTGAACTGATTAAGTACCATGTGATCAGATGCTTAAGTATTTAAACTTTTCAGTCGCACTACTTTTTATCTTGAGAAAGCCAGGTATTTGCCTGGTGAAAGCGCTTGATTTATTGACCTGTTTGTTGTTCAATAAAGCTGCACTTTGTACTTTTTGGTTCGGTTCTTCCTGTCTGTGGATTATCTTTTATCTTATTTGCCTTGGTTTCTTGGAAGAATCTAAGCATGGCATGGACAGATTACAAAAAAACATTTCACAGCATCCCACATTTGTGGATAAAGGAGTGCTTACAGATGTAAAAGAAATTTCTTACACTGATAATCAGATAACGGAGACTGTGAAACAGTGGCAAACCATGCTGCAACTGAGGCATGACAACGGGCAAATTATTCTCATTGATAAAAACGTCAGAGGTGGATATTCTACGGTGATTCTTTGTCATTGCAGTTTTTTGTCTTGTCCTTAACCCATTAAGCTGTTTACTTAAGAGATTAGGTCTTGGTTGCAATTTGTCCCCAGAAAATAAACTTGGTTAAAGATTTCTCTTCTACTTTTGTGGATGACTTTAAACTGTATAGTTCATCACATTCGGAGTTGAAAGCAAAACTGTAGGTGGTTAAAACATTCTCAGATGATACAAGAATGACATCTGGTCTTGATAAATACACAGGAGCAAAATTTAAAGCAGGAAAGTTGCATTACCAAGAAAATATCGATCTAAGACAGGAATGAGATATAAAGGAAGTTGAGCAGGGAACTGATGAAGGATCGGCAAAAAAAATGAACAAATGTGAATAAAACTCAGTAATGAATACTTCAGAAGACTAAAACTAATATTGAAAAAGAGCCTTGACATGTAGGAATAAAGCCCAAGCTATAAACCAAGGTGTGACTGACTGGATCCAAAAGGTATTGGATCAGTTGGGAGAGAGAAACAGGAAAAAATGTTTCACACTTATCAAATGATATATAAAATTCAGTGTATACCAAGGTTATATATTCCACACTCTATGGGCCTCCCTGAAACTGATTACATGTATAGATCTGTGGCCATGGGACTGCATACATATCTGTTGACCTCATCAGATCCAAACATTGTGCAAGTTTTACAACATGAGAAGTGAAGGTCTAAGATGCTTAGTTTAGCAGAAGCATTCAGGTGGCAAGTGGAAATGGTAATCAAACCAGGAGTAGACAAAAATTAGACAGCAAGTGAATGTGCCAAAAAAAAAAGAATATAAAGGGAAGGATCAGACAAGAAGCCAAGAAATGTGTAAAAGCTATAAATGTAGTGACAAATATCGAGATCTCTTTGAACAACCTCACGTTGATCTGGATTTGACACAGTAATGTTTAAGGAGAAGTGATTTGAAACCAAAGGATGAAAGATTAACAATGGCAGCCCAGGACAGCGGACTACATATAGACAAATGTTGGTTCTGTAAAAAAATAAAAATAAAAAAAAAATTGGAATCAGTCGCTCACCTTCTTGATGAGTGTAATACATTCATGGCAGAGGGCCTGTACACCAAAAGGCACAATAAAGTGGCAAGACTGCTGCACTGGGGACTGTGCAAACACTACAAAACAGAAGTAGCTGAGAAGCAAGGGAAACATGAACCACAAAGCATTACAGAGAGCGATGAAGTGTACATCACAGGAGATCATCCATTGTCAACAGTTCTAAAAATAAATGCAAGAAAACCAGATGTGGTGACTTCTTTGAAATGGTCAGCAAAGCAATGGATGAGGGCAAAATGTTTCACACTGCCTACCTTGACTTGGCCAAGGCATTTGACACAATACTCCACTTGGGCATTGTTGACAAACTTAAGAGATTAGATACAAACCTTTATGTCACCCTGTGGATAGCCAACTGGCTCACAGACAGGACCCAGGAAGTTAGAATTGGGGAGGTCACCTTTATAAAGAGGCCAATCATAAGCGAAGTCCCTCAGGATCAGTCCTGGGACCACTTCTTTTTGGTAGTAACTTCTCTGAAGTCAAAGCCAATGTCAATGGCCTTTAGCTGACCAAAATTTTTAAGATGATTGCAAATTAAGAGCTGTCATTGAATATTACACTGACATAAATGTTCTCCAGGAAGGGCTGACAGACAAACAACTGGTGTCAGAGCCATGGACTAAAACTAAATGCCAAGAAATGCATAATCACATCCTTTGGGAAGTATTCCACCCCTGGTAACTATCATATTGACAACACACTCCTAAGAGTTAACCCAGTAGTCAGGGACTTGGGGACGCACATAGACAGGAATCTACCCTTTAACCTTAATGTGTCTACAGTACTGAGGAAATCATTCTATGTTGTGCAACTTATAAACAAAGGTATAGCATCTACTGTATGGTATGGAAAAATGGGCAGTGAAGGCAGAGCAACTGAGGAAGTTAGAGGTGATGGAGATGTTTTCATTGAGATATCCATGTACCCACACTGATGGACATTTTAGATGTTCAGAGACATCCAAGTGCCCACACTGATAGACTGGATATAGTGGTCTATGAAAAGAAGACAAAAGTAGCACTGATCATTGAAATTACCATACCCAGTGAACTACAGTGTCTTACGTACAGAGACACACAAAGTCATAAAATATCAAGATTTGCAGGCAGAAAAAAGAGCAATGTGGAAGGAAGATACCCAGACAGTTCCAATAGTAGTAGTAGCAGCAACGGGTCTTATAAAAAAGAATCTACAATCGTATTTAGATATGTTACCAGTACATGCAACCCCATATGAATTGCAGGAGTCATTACTGGGCACATTGCTGGTGCTGCAAAGAGCACTTCTGGCTGACATCAAAGATTGAAACAGTACTAATCATGAACTTTAATCATACTTTGATTAAGGAATTATGTCCATTCCCGTCATGGTATTAGAAACCCAAATGACTTGGAGAAATTAAAAAAAAAAATGAACATGTTACATGTATAGAGATATCCAAGTACCTACACTGATGGACGTTACATGTTTAGATACATCCAAGTACCCACATTGATGGACATGTTACATGTCCAGAGACATCCAAGTACCCACACTGATGGACATGTTACATGTCCAGAGACATCCAAGTACCCACACTGATGAACGTTACATGTCCAGAGACATCCAAGTGCCCACACTGATGGACATGTTACATGTCCAGAGACATCCAAGTACCCACACTGATGAACGTTACTGATGAACGTTACATGTCCAGAGACATCCAAGTGCCCACACTGATGGACATGTTACATGTCCAGAGACATCCAAGTGCCCACACTGATGGACATGTTACATGTCCAGAGACATCAAAATACCCACATTGATGGACATGTTACATGTCCAGAGACATCCAAATACCCACATTGATGGACATGTTACATGCTCAGACATTCAAGTAACCACACTGAAGTAGCTGAATGGAAAGATGATAAAATCAGCAAAAGAAGAGAAGTATTGCTGGAACTGAATTCATCCTCAAGTCTTGTGATTACTTCATGAGTTGGACCCTGTTTTTCACAAAATCTTACCAAGAAAACACTGATATATAAACTGTATTTTATTTAGCGTATATCACGGACAGAAGTAGGTAAAAAATAAAGAAGATAACTGGCTGCACAAGTCCCAGGATAAACAAGTGCCCAATCCTGGTAGGCGCACTGGTTTAATGATTGGAAAAAATGACAGTGTAAAATCCTGACATGGAAATATTCCTACAATGGGGCTAGGCCAGGCCCAGGGGGCAGGATGCCCCCCTGTTGTGGAAGAAAGAAGCAGTCCACAAAAATCACAAAAAAAAAAACAGGCCAAAAACACACATATAGATGACAGACTGGACTACTGAGGATAAGAAAGAAACTATGTACTATTACTATTAAGCAAAAAGCCCAGAGGTTCCAGAAAAAAGATATACAAAAAGATAAGACAAATTAGAAAAAAGAAAAATACTTCCACAAGAAAAACCGCTAGAAGCTTCAAATAAAAATCTGTGTTCATTAATACAACAGATCCATGAAAAATACTATACAGATCAAGAAACCTTGTGCTGTTTGGAAAAAGAAGCATCTGACGACGTGCGAAAATTTAAAGATCACAATTTAGACATTTGAAGGGTATAAAAAAGAAATATGGACATGGGAAAGAAAGAAAGATCTGAAATGGTGCAATATTTATACAAAGGAGAAAGCCAAATTAATCAACACAAAAAGGCAACCCCAAAGACATACAAACAGAAATACAGGCAAAGGCATCCAGATATGGAAAATTTCACAATAAAAAATAAGATGACAAAGACGGAGTGCAGCACAGAAGATTTGTCAAGTAGAAGTTAACAAAACAGAAGTTGAAGTTATGGAACATTTGCAAAGTGAAGGATTCAGTGTGGAAAGTCTAACACAGGTTATACAACATCATGAAGGAATAATGAGTCCCCACAGAAGAGGGGCAGGAGACATCCGAAGAAGAAATATGGACATGAGGAAGAACGAGAGATTTAATATGGAAAGGAGAAAGCAAACCTAATCAATACAAAAAGAGCAGCACCAAAGATATCTGAAGAGAAACGCATGCAAAGACATCTGGATATGGAAAATTTTACAATAAAAAATAAGAAAACAAAGAGGAAAAGCAAAAGAGATAATTGGTAATGGTGAAGTTAAAGAAATGGAAACTGAGGTTATGGATTACCGGAGAAGTGAAGGATTTAGTGTAGAACATTTAACTAAGATAACAACACAACAGGATAGAGCTATAGACACCCAAATTAAGGAGAGACAAGCGGAGCGGGAAGTTGACATATGAAGATATTCTGGAGTCTTCCACAGGAAACCAGTAACAAACACTCAGTTGGAGCTATACAGCAAGGGAAAGAACAGGAAACTATGGCACCTCTGACACAGTCAATGTCATGGAGTGATAGGCCAATGAGTTCCGTATGAAAGAGCAACAGATGACACAGGGTGAAAAGTACAGTTGTGTACACTTACCATAAATGTAGATGCTCGAGTGTATTCACTGTTGCAGTCATCACATTTGGGTTATCCCTGGCCAGGGTAGCCATCAGTCGGCCCGAATACCAGAGGCTTAGTATTTCTGCGTCGGTTGCTGTCGCTCCAGGACTAACGTCACGTCGTCAGTGGTATAAAATCAGGCAGCCGATGCCATTACATCAATTTTTCTTGCCCTAACTGTTAGGAGCCCCCAATAGGGAGATAGGTTATGGTAGAAGAACACCACCAGTAGAAAGTAAATACCAAAAATTCCTTGTAATTAGAGAGAGAGAGAGAGAGAGAGAGAGAACAAGGAGGATGGAGGAAGGGAAACCAGGACTGCAACAGTGAATACACTCGAACATCTACATTTATGGTAAATGTACACAACTGTACTGTATTCTTTGTTTCACTGTTGCAGTCAACACATTTGGGTTGATTTCCAAAACTGAAGAAAAGGGTGGAGGCAGTCAGTAAGACTTGGGGCTGACTAGGATGCCCTGCAAGACTGCGGTGGCAAAGCCTACCCTGGATTTGGAGAAGATAGGCAGGTGGTAATGCTTGGTGAAGGTATGAACAGATGTCCATGTTGCAGTCTCCAGGATGTCCCTGGTGGTGACCCCTATGAGGAAAGCTGCAGAGGTGGAGGTTGCTCTGGTAGAATGTGTCCTGACCCCCTTGGGGGGAGGTTTCCCATGCTGTTAGTAGCAGAAATGGATGCAGTGTGCTATCCATTTGGAAATTGTTTGTTTGGATATGGCCTTGTCCTCTGCTCCTGCAGCAAAGATGACTAGCAATTGATCAGTTTTTCTAAAAGATTTAGTCCTGTCTAGGTAGAATCTGAGCTGTCTATGCACATCTAGAGAGTGCAGAATCCTTTCCCCCTTGTTTTGTGGGTTAGGGAAAAAGGTGGGCAAATGAATGGATTGGTTGAGAGCCATACTGGACACCACTTTTGGCATGAAGGATGGGTTAGTCCTGAGGGAGACCCTGTCAGCATGCAAAATGATGCATAAGTGCTTGTAGCTCTGATACTCTTCTAGCTGAAGTGATGGCCAGAAGCAAGGCTGTCTTCCAAGAGAGAAATTTTAACTCTGCTGAAGCTGCAGGTTCAAAAAGCAGCTCTTCTGGGTGGCCTCAAGTTGTAGCCCCTCTTAGGAACTGTTTGATGAGAGGGTGTGAGAAAAGAGGTGGCTCTGGGCTGAAATGAACAGAGATGACAGAGGCATGAATTTTAATAGAAGAAAAGGATAGATCCCTGTGCAGTAAGTCTGCCATGTAATCCAGGATGAGAGGAAGGGACGGCTGTGTCATTCCAGCTCCTTTAGCCTGGATCCAGGAGCAAAACCTTTTCCACTTGTCATCATAACACTTTCTAGTGCTGGGGCGTCTGGCCTCATGTATAACATCTAAAACTTGTTTGCTTAGACTGGCAGCTTGAGTAGAGTTCAGAGAATAAGCCAGGCTGCCAGATTGAGGGTCTGCAATTGGGGATGCATAAAATCTCCATTCCTCTGGGTCAGGAGTGTTGGGATCTGAAGTAGGTGCCACGGTGGCAGGCTTTGCAGCAGTGGGTACCAGTGCTGGCATGGCCATTCTGGGACAATCAGGACTGTCCTCGGTTTTTCCTCACTTATTTTAAGCAGTACCCTTGAAATTAGTGGTAGAGGGGGAAATGCATAGACTGAGAGATTTACCCACTGGAAGGATAGAGCATCCACTTTCTAGGCCTTGCTGTGAGGTTCCCTGGTGCAGAATTTGCTGAGCTGATGATTGGAGTGGGGGGCAAAGAGTTCGATCTTCGGGGTGCCCCATTTCTGGGTTACAAGGATGAAGGTTCTTGGGTCAAGCTGCCACTCATGTGGGTCTAGCAGGTTTCTGCTTAAGTTGTCTGCCAGAGAGTTTAGAGAGCCTGACAGGAATTGTGCTAACAGGTGTAGTTGCATGGCTGAAGCCGTGTGCCAAAGGGTCACGGCGAGCTTGCACAGAGGATAAGAGTTAGTCCCTCCCTGCTTGTTGATATAACACATCAATGTGGTGTTGTCCATCTTGATCAATAGAGACCCCGGGGAGAGTAGGGGTCTGAAAGCTGTCAGGGTGTGCTGAACAGCTAACATCTCTTTTTGGTTGATGTGCAGATGGTATTTGATTTGGGCTCCATTGGCCCTGAATGCACCTGCCATCCAGGTGTGCACCCCAGGCATTGTCTGATGCATCTGTGGTGAGGTTCTGGGTGGCATGGGGACATCATGGTCTGGGCCTAAACAAGTGACGCAGTAGGAATGAAAGTCTCTGTGTGGTATTTGCCTTCCACAGACGAGACAATTGTTAACTTTTTCTGACATCGGTTAGAGCAAGAAAAAAGGATCCCCAATGGGGTACTTAGCTTTAGAAGACTTCAACTTCAATTCGGAAATGAAAAACTCAGGTAGTGACTGACCGGCACTCATGGGAACTGCTTCTGCTTCAAGGTCCTTGGCAAAAAAGACTGATGTAATGGCGTTGGCTGCCTGATTTTATACCACTGATAACCTGACGTCAGTCCTGGAGCGACAGCAACTGACGCAGAAATACTAAGTCTCTGGTATTCGGGCCACCTGAGGGCTACCATGACAGGGATAATCCAAATGTGATGACTGCAACAGTGAATTACGAAAAACATCTGAAGAGAACATGGCAGAGGAACACATTCTGGAACTTTCTATAGAAAGCCCGCAGGAAGTGGCGAACAAAGAATGTGCCCTCAGTTTAGAAGAAAATGATCTAAGAGAAGAGTTGCTTGAATTAATAGAGATGGATAGACATATTAAGATCAATGAAAGAAATAGACTGCAGAAGGTCAATAAACCCAAAAAGTTAGAAGTTTGATAAAACAAATGAACACAGCAATTAGGACTGTCTATAGAGATTCATGCACTGTAACAGAAGTAAATAGTATACATTAAAGTCCTACAACAAAAACACAGGGTAGTAAGGGAAAGGACAGGGAAGAATTGAATGCCATCATGGAAGTATCAAATAAAGAAAACTGTAAAGCAATTAAGACAAGAAGTGTAACTGTTAGAAGAGTATAGAAGTGGGAACAGATCAACAAAAATACACAGAAAGCTAGACGTAATAAAAGCAATGTGCAGTATTATAACAGATTCAAGATCTATCATGCACTATTGCAAATAAACTAAAAATATCAGTACCGGCAGAAAAATGTAGAAGATGCATAGATAAATATAAAGGAAAAGTACAAAACAAGCAATTTATTGATGACCCAAAAAGGTTGTACAGAGAATTGGGAAACAAGATAAAAGGAACTGAAAGACCCCCAAAACATAGGAAATAGATATATATTTTTGAGAAGTATTTATGAAGATCATGTGGAACATAACAAAGATGATAAATGGATACAAGTAAAAAAAAAGAATAAGAAGTTCAAATGCACAGGACATGAAATGGGATGAAGTAACGTCCAGAGAGACTGAAACAAAGTTAAGAAAAGCCTCTAACTGGAAAACCCCAGGCCCAGATGCAGTACCTACTCCTGCATAAAAGTATTAACATCTTTGCATGAAGACTTAGCCATGAGTAAGAACTATTTATATGCGCACCTTGAACAGACACCAGCCTGGATAACAACAGGAAAAACAATGCTCCTACTTAAGAGTGAATCTGCAAGCTACCCTAAAAACTATAGGCCAGTAACTTGCCTTCTGACTACATATAAACTATACACTGGAGTTGATGCCGACAGTGTTTATTGTCATTTAGAAAAAACTCAATTATGGCAATATAACTAAAAGGGCAATAACAAAGTCATATGGAACAAAGGATCATTTGTTGTTAAACTCATTGTGGAGAACTGTAAAAAAGGGGGAAGAACCCACGTATGGCATGGATAGACTACAAAAAAGCATTTCACAGTATCCCACATTCATGGATAAAAGAGTGATTAAAATGTATAAGACATCCTAACTTAGAAACTACATCACAGCAACCATGAAACAGTGGCAAAACCACTTTGCAATTAAGCCATGATAAAGGACAAATTATTCCACGGACACAAATTCAAAGGGGGATAATCACCGTTACTATTCTGTCTTGCCCTTAATCCATTAAGCTGTTTTCTCAACAGCTTAGGTCATGGCTATAATTTGGCTCCTGTGAAACAACAAAGTGTAAAGACTTCTCATCTTCTCTTTGTCGATGACTTAAAACTGTATAGCTCATCAGATGAGGAATTGAAAACACAACTGCAAGTTGTCAAAACCGTTTCAGAGTACATAAGAATGTCATTTGGTCTTGATAAATGTGCAAAAGCAACCTTTAAAGCAGGAAAACTGCAACACAAAGAAAACATCAGTTTGGGACAGGAACATGATATAAAATAACTTAAAAGAGAGGGTCTGTATAAATATTTGGGAACTGATGAAGGATCAAAAATAAAACAAACAAATGCGAATAAAACTCAGTAAGGAATATTTCAGAAGATTAAAATTAATACTGAAAACATCGTTGACATTTTGGAACAAAGTTCATGCGACAAACCAATTTGCTCTTCCTGTCCTAACTTACAGTTTTAGAGAGACTGACTGGCCCCAAAATGTGTTGGATAGATTAGACAGGAAAACAAGAAGGATGCTTCATGCTCACCAAATGATTTATAAAAATCATTGTATACCAAGATTATATATTCTCTGGTCCGGAGAAGGGATGGGCCTCCTTGAAATTGATTACATGTATATACAGCTGCAATTGTGGGACTGCATACATATCTGCTGACCTCAATAGACCCAAACATAGTTAAAGCTTTGAAACATGAGGAGAATAAATCTAAGATGACTTCCCTGCTTAGGCTAGCAGAAGCATATCGGCATCAAGCGGGAATGGAAATTAAACCAGAAGTAGATAAAAATCAGTCAGCAACTGAATGTGCCAAAAAGCAAAAGAAGCAATATAACATGAAGGATTATTGGCTAAAGATGAATGTCACTGCTGAAGTGACACCCCAACCCCATGTGCAAAAATGGGAGAAAGGGGTTGATGATGGATGGATCAGATGAGAAGGCAAGAAATGTGGAAAATGCATATAGTTACAAGTATACAAAACTCCTGGAAGAACCTCATGTTGATCAGGATCAAATGTAGGAATGGTTAAGGAGAGGTGAATTCAAACAAAAAGTTGAAAGGTTAATATTGGCAGCCCAAGATAGTGGGCTACATACATGTTGGTTTATAAAGTCCATTGAACATGTGGGAGAAACAGACAAATGTAGGTTTTGTAAACCAGAACTGGAAACAGTTGCACACCTCATTGCTGGTTGTAACATACTAAAGGCAGAAAGACTGTATACTGAAAGGCATAACAATGTGGCAAGACTGTTGCACTGGGGATTGTGCAAACATTATGGTACTGAAGTGGCGGAAAAACAGTGGAAACATGAACAACAAAGCATCACAGAAAATTATGAAGTCTACATCACATGGGATCACCCATTACCAACAGTTCAAAAGATAGATGCTAAAAAGCAGATACAGTGGTCCAAGAAAAGAAGACAAAAGTAGCACTGACCATTGAAATCGCCCAACCCTATGACTACAGCGTCTTGTGTACAGAGACACACAAAGTAATAAAATATCAGGATTAGCAAGCAGAAACCAGAACAATGTGGAAGAAAGATAGCCAGACAGTTCCAATAGTAGTAGGAGCAATGGGTCTTATAAAAAAGAATCTGCAATTGTATTTAAATATGTTACCAATACATCTAACTCCATACAGATTACAGAAGGAGTCATTACTGGGCACACTGCAGGTACTGCAAAGAGGACTTCTGGCTGACAAAGATTGAAACAATACTAATTTCATGAACTTTAATCTTACTTTGACTTAGGAATGGGGTTCATCCATGTCATGGCATTAGAAACCCAAATGATTTGAAGAAATTAAAAAAATGGACATGTTCCATGTTCAGATACATCTAAGTACCCACACTGATGGATGTTACATGTTTAGAGACATCCAAGTACCCACACTGATGGACGTTACATGTTCAGAGACATCCAAGTACCCACACTGATGGACATGTTACATGTCCAGAGACATCCAAGTGCCCACACTGATGGACATGTTACATGTCCAGAGACATCCAAGTACCCATACACTGTGGGACAGGTGAAGAAATGAGGATATCAAAGCAAAAGCCCACGTAGCTCCAATTATACAGAAGGTCAAAGAGAACAGATTTTGATGGTTCAGCCACATGTGCAAGAAAGCAGAAGATGATCTGGTTAAGATTTGGGACAGACAAGAAGAAATGAGAGTGTCCAGAAAAGGGATGTATGGATTGTGTGAGAAAATATCTGAGACAGCCAGGAATGACTCTTGAAGGTAAGACAGTGGCATAGAACTGTGACACAACACCATGTAGAAAACAGGATATAGGGAGATAATCTCTAGTAATATATAATCAGAACATGCTGTGGGGCACATTTACTACTAAGCAATCACTCCATCTCTCCAATAGTCTTTCCATGTAAAGTAAATTGAGATCTGTGTGTCAATCAAGATGAACCTTTATGACTGAATTGGCATAACCTTTATGACTGGATCGGCATAACCGTTATGATTGGATGGGCCACTCTAATCTCCTTCAAGTCCTGTGTAGCCTTACCCTTGTTTTTATGAAAGCAGGCAGTACATTGTGAGGGAGGTATTGGCAAGGTGCAAACTGTAGACTTACTTGCCTTGCAACTCCTATGATCTCATGTGAAAGGGATGTATTACTTGTGGCAATCAATGTCTCTAAAAGTTTATTTAAAAATAGCACAACACATGCCATGAAAGGCACCAGGCAGTGTACTTGTAGTGTTTTGCATCTCATCAGTGATATTACTTATATATTTTTTTTAATTAACATTTATTAACTCCATCTCTCAAAAAGAATGCATGAAGCTTGAGGCCAAGTGGGTAACTAGTTCACAAATCAGCAACTGCGGTTACTAACTAGCTAACTAAAGTTAATAAGATTTTCTAGTATCTGAGATCAAATTTTTGATCTTAGACTATTACTATGTAATGTCTGTGTGATGATTCTCCTACAACATTAGGGGTATTAACATGTTTTATTATAAACACATATAATCTACTCTGGTGAAGAGTAATTGTTTAATTAACTGGTTAATTAATGGAAAAATGCACCACATCAGTAAATCTACAAGGGGACCCAACTTAGTGGATGTACAACTTCCCTGCTATCTCTCTTGGCTACTTGTCCCCTGAAGCTCCCATACTCGGAAACTGCCCCCCCAGGACATATTATGATAGCATGCTGCATGAGAGCACGCCCCCCCCCCCCTTACCCACCATTTCACTTAAGTCAGTAATAGAGCATATTCCTGTTATGTACATATTTGCTACATGCCATACCAGGGACTGCTTTGGTGAGTCTTTGACTAAGATTACTAAGATTTCCACTCAAAAATTAAACCCACTTGGGAGCCAGGGGTCAGGGGCTAGCTGAAAGACAAAAGGTCACACAGCTGAACTTTAAATTAATGAAGTCAAAAAGGAGGCCTGATGCCTGGAGTTATGATCCATGCAGTAAAAAGTGAAGGCAAGAACAAACAAAATCAAATGAACATGGTACATATGCTATCGGTGCTGACATGCATGAAACAGACAGACAAAAGCAACCACATCCGTAACAGAGCACTCTGGCTATAGCATTTTCCAGAGGGCAGTACACTCCTATGTTTAAAAAGTTAATGAGGTTATCAATCCATTTAGAAAGGATATGCTTTGAAACCGCAGCCCCCTCTTTCTCTGGAAAAAAAAAAGGGTATGGAGAGTTGTTCTGTCTTCTGGAACTCAGGCAATCACCTTAGGGATACCCCATGCTGCTGCATCACATCTGGGTCGTGAAAGGCTATTTCACCACTAGTTTCTGCCCCTGGTAAAACAGGAAGCTGAACAGGCTGACTTAAGGAAAAATGTGTCAATGATAGTTAATCCTAAGGGACACTTGCAGATACCTGTAAAGCCCTGAACCGGACTGCATAAAAATAAAAACTTAAAAGGTCAATGATCATGAAACTAGAGACAAACATCAGGACGAATGAACCTGCAGAGTGGTAAAACTGTCAAGCATGAAGTTCAAATCCCAAAGGGGTGAAGAGCTCTTCAAAAGACAATGAAGATGCAGAACCCACTTACGGAACCGCTTGATAAGCTGATGTGGGCCCCAGTCCTGCAGTCCACCAGGCTAACATACACAAAATATCCAGCATACATGCCCTGATCATGCAAAACTATAATCTGAACTGTATACAAGTACTTGACATATTTTAGAAAGGTGTGCCAAGAAGAAATGTGAGAAACTTGTGAATAATACCCAAGTGCAATCACAAAAGTTAGACTAATATGGTACTCTTACATACAAGTAAGACTGTGGTATCTCAAAGGATTCCCTTTACTTTGAGGTTAAACAGTCTCACAGTTCGCATGTATTACATAGCAGGGGTGTGGAGGCAAATGGTTTAATAGTGCTACAGTAAGTTTCAAATGTCACTGTTTTAATTTGCTGTTTCTGTTTTGAAGTTGCACTTTTTGGTATTTAACACAAGTTTCTTCCACTTCTGTCGTGGAGTTCTTAGAACCTCCCACATACTAAAACTACTGGAGAAGTACAGGATACCTCCCTGCCTGGATGGAGAATCCTTTCAGCCACCTCTGACATTCCAGTCAGCAGGTCAGGTGAGACCAGAAGACCTAAACCAAAGGTCACACCTCACGATAGAGCTGGCAGTCACCCCAATCAAGGTGGGCTTCCTTAGCTCGAACCAGGAATGTTTCTGTGGTGCCATAGTCCAAAGAGCTTTCAGTTACTATGGGAACAAGATAAGACTTCTCTGACTTCTGAAGACAACTGTGGAATAAGACAGAATGATGGGAAGACATATAGCAGTCTTTTCTAAACAGCAGTGAGGAAGTCCTGCATTCTCATGTGGGGAAAACTGGTCATTTTCCAGGCAGCAACCCTAAATCCTCAACTCCAACAGATGGCTAGAAGGGTGGCTCATGTAGTCTGCCAACAAGCTCACTTCTGGGGAGTGAACAGCTGAAAGAACAATTCCCCCATCTATAAGCCCATTACCAGACCTCTGTCTGATTTCTGCAAAGTGGGGGAGGTGGGATGAGCATGTTTCCTCACCTTTTTAAGTACCAAAGAAACAGGTTGCTTGTCAGACAAATCAGAAAGGACTCTAGTAACACATTTCCCTCCAAAACCTCTTTGTCAAGTAGTACTGACAGGAGGTCTAGGTTGTTGTTATGGAGCCTTTTCTCCAGGCAGGACCATCTTTCTTAAATAGTAAGGGAAACAAGGTGGAATCTCCGCACTGACATCCAGCAGCCATCATCACAAGTTATGGGTTCAGACTTCATGAAGACTGGCTGGGACAATTCATTCTAGAACCTGGCGATAATAGTCTGATACCAAGAGCACATCTTTGAGTGGGTGATGATGTGCAGAAAGCGCACTTTGCTTCTTCACTCTGGCTGCCAAAGACATAACCTACCAAGCCCCATTCCACTGGTACAAATGGCAGATACTGCAGACTAAGCGATTCGATGCAGTGAAAAGTGATAATCTTATATGTAATCAGAGATAAATTACATTAGCACCTATGCCAGGCATAATATCAGATAATCTCTCAGTGAGGCCTCTGAGAAACATGCATTCTTCTACCAGAAGGCCTCCGCTACAATGCCTAGCATCCTGATGATCACTATGAGGGAAGACGAAACAGTGCCCCCCACCCCCCAGGAGTGAACTGAAGAAAGCTCCCATGCAGTCTTTAGAGACTGACACAGCTGCCCACTGACACCATCTAGTTTCCCCTGAGGCAGCAAAGGCATGGACCCTGGAAGTCACACCCAAAGCATCAAGCAGTAAACTTGTCCACTGAAACTGCTGAGGCCTCCCATCCTCTTTGAAACTAAAGAGAGATGGGAGGACATCTCATGGTCTTGTCTGAAGGAAAGCGAGTACATACGTGTGTGTGTGTGTGTGTGTGTGTGTGTGTGTGTGTGTGTGTGTGTGTGTGTGTGTGTGTGTGTGTGTGGCCCTATTTCAACAGTACAGCCTGGGACTCTACTAGCAGAGTATGTAGTGGTTCTACAGAGATGGATTACTCCCTAACTGAGCAGTAAAACCCAGGATGCTTGTGACCATGTCTACTACTTACTATCCTTTTATGATGCTCCATCAAGTCAGGGAATATAAAAAAAAATCTGCTTCTTCATACCAATGGACTGCAGTCAGGAATACGCTGGTGGGGGGGGGGTGTCATCCTGGAAGGATTAAACATAAAAGACTAGGGAGGCTAGACTAATGTGAGAGCACCCTCCTCGGTGTGCAAGAGGGCTTCTTCCCAGAGGGTTGGCCTGGCCTGGAAGATAAA
This sequence comes from Protopterus annectens, assembly GCF_019279795.1. Taxonomy (NCBI): domain Eukaryota; kingdom Metazoa; phylum Chordata; order Ceratodontiformes; family Protopteridae; genus Protopterus; species Protopterus annectens. The sequence continues at coordinate 381,781,521 of NC_056744.1, forward strand.
AGGGCTGAAAAGGACTATAGGGAGGGCTTGCTTCCTCTTTTGGGTATAGAATCTGGACAAGTGAAAAAGCGGCTTAGGGATCAGAGTTCCAACTTGGCAGAAGACTTTCATGCCTATCTTGTCAAGTCTTTACATTCCTTATCAAGCATTAAGATGAAAAAGCACTATGGTTTCTGGGATATGCACTAGATATCACCACAGGAAATGACTATAGAAAGCCCAGAAACGATTGACTTTGGGTATGCAGGGGACTTTATCTTTTTTGATGTTGAAGGAAAAATATTGGAGTGCTTTCAGGTGGCAACAATGGCATCATCAAATTGACTCTTCATGAAGAGATGACACAAGGTTGCTCCACATTTTTTTTCAGATAGTGATGGAGATGTTTCTAGAGCAGAGAAATGATACCACATGTTAGATCATGAAGGACTTCATAAAAAAGTGAGTTTCTACAAAAGGAGGTATCATCTGGGGAAGGTGAGCTGTGTAGGAAAATGTTTCACTGTTCATGTATGTGTCCGTGGAAAAAAAACTAAATCCCTCACCTAGAACATGGATGATGAGGCGGGACCACCTCTTCCCATAACAGTACTTCCTTAGGAAGACACGTGCATCATCAATGTGTGTGGGGTTTAGCCAATCACAGGTGGGTTGGGCATCAGGTGATATGACACTGTTGATGTAACTACAGAGGACGGATTAGGAATAGAAAAGCCTGTGTCATGCCAGGATCAAGGAAATGTCATACTCCCCAAGGCTGTGCTGTCAAACATTCAAAGACTCTAGATCCTAACATATATCAACCTTGGCCAGACCTGTTAGTCCCACAAGACCAGAGGGAGGTGTAGGGAGAGCAGAACTCAATCCTTGGTGCAATCATTGATTTTGTTAAGGGAGCTTTTGGGACCGACACCTAGGAACAGGACAGCCATTAGCAAGCAAAGGTCATTCAAGTGGTAGAATAGTGCTTACATCCTGAGGCACAGTCCTCAAAAAAAAAAAAAAAAGGATGCCTGTGTTGCACCTGTTTAGGGGTTCCTCATCATCTGAATATGGAAGGTGTGTGCAACTGCAAACCTACCCTCCCCAACAGTGAAGGACAGGTTGCAATATATAGTGACCATGATGCTGTTTTGAAGAAAGACTTGCATCCATAAATGTGTGACCAATGTCTTCTTCCCTCCATATCTGTAACCTTTGCTCTGTGCTCCTTCACCAGCTGGAGACTGTGTGAAGGTCCCACCTGCCAATCCTTGCATTAGGCATTTTCAAATGTAACCACTTTGAGAGACATAAGGTAGTCCTGGAGTCTCTTCATCATTCTGTATCATTAGTTAGCAAGGTGGGACCAATAGCATTACAGCAGTAATTCATGTTGTATTCATCTCCTAATCAAACTTGGTGCTGCCATTTGGCTGGGGCCGTATTCGATAATGATCTTGTGCCATATGAACAATCCGGATAGCTTAAGTGTCTCAGGCATCTAATGCAGCATTTTTACACAAAGAACATGATGACCACGGTTTTTAAAAACATTTTTATGCCCCTCCCTGGCTAACCCCCAGCCCTCCTTCTCCCAAGTGACTTGTAGTCATTCCCTTACCTCAGGTGGCCACAGCTTCTATCAGAGTATGTTGTAATCAGACTCTGAAGTGTTGTCATTTGTAGCTAATTGTCTGCTGTGTTCAGGTCTGAACAACATGTCTGCTGTACTTCCACCAACAGTGGAAAGGCATATGCTTCTTTGTACCAGTCAACCCTCCAGCACTGTGCTGGCAGGATCATCACATCTAGCTTCCACACAGCAGCATTTCAAAAGTGGAAATTTACTCAGCAGCTTTTCCTTAAGGATCGGAGAGCTTGGCTGCCTCCATTAGCATCCACTCCCATCAGCTAAACTCAGGTCACCGGGGATGATATCAGGGTTCCAGCTATCTGCACCACATAGCAGGAGATTAAGTCCAAAAGTTGACCTGTGTGAGGAGCAGGAAAAAACTAGTGGGTATAAGGCCTATGCATGTTCTCCTAATATGACACATGGCACCATAAGACACATTGGCAGATGGGTATATGCACACAAATCATAACAGCTTTGAAGAAAAATGGCAAATTTAAAAAGAGAAAAGAACTATATCTCAACTGTAGATCTACTAAAGTAGGTTACCCAACAGAGCAAATGATGCTTAAAAAGAAATAAAAAAATTAGCATTTTTTTCATACAAGAGATACAGTTCTTAAAAAAAATACTTTGCAATATGTACATATGCACACCAGGCAGAATACATTAAAAACAGTATAGTGTTTATTTTCATAGAAAAAAAGATCCAAAATGATTGTGTTAACACTTTCATTTGCACTTAGCAAAGCCAAGACATCAAGCCCAGTCCACGAATGTCTTCAGAATAAAAGATTTTAATTTAGCTTTGCAATTCTGTCCTTAGGATTTCCATGGCAATCTGCTGAAGTTGACAAACTGAAGCCATTTTCTTCTGCAATACAGCAGCACTGCCCCAGCCTGCAAAACATACTGACTCCAAAGTTTAAAAGAACCAAGAGGAATAAGCAAGCTGTGTTCATATTTTGATCGCAGCAATTTTGCAGACAGTCAAAAGGGATTTTACAGCCTTGACATTCTTCAAAGGAACTCTGTGCTCATCTGCAAGTCAGGATTAGGTTACTGTAATTCACATGACACTCTGGGTAACATTGGCAATTCCCTTACAGGGATATTTAAGGATGAGCTAGGTATCCAAACACAGAAAACTGGATAATAAAAATGTGTCTGGGACTCTGGTAAGAAGCAGAAGGCCACGTCTGTCATAGTCCGTAGCAATGCACTTTTGAGAGTTTCTTAGAAAACTTAACTGAAGTGTAGCACAAAGTGTGGAAAGAGTTATTGTGTTAGAGCACACAACTGTAGTACAAATCCATATTGATCTGGACTGGCTGAAAGTCTGTACACACAGCAATAGCTCCCAAAAGAAATGATGCAAGTTTGGCACTATGTAATGTCTTCTTCTTCTGAGCAGTAGTCGCGACCCTGTAAGATGACAAAAGAAAAGCGGTGTCAGATTGAAAGACTGCAGCCTATCCAATACGTTATACATATTTCAATCTTTTTAACATGATTTTTTTTTTTGGTCTACAAGTGTCTTGCTATTTTTAACCTGTTACTTTTTTGTACTTCTACAGCGTCTAAGTGCAAACATTCAAGAGTTTGACTGTTTGACTGACATAAGAGACCTTGGGCCAGATTCCAATTCCTCTCAGTGTAAAGGCTTATCAATTAAACAGGCTTACACGGAGGGGGGGGGGGGGTCCAGATTCCAGAAGACCTGGATTCAGTGTAAGTAGTCAGTTACACTGAGAGCAGATCTTTTGGAATCAAACCCAGTGTTTAGGCAATCAATATTCTTGAGGAGAAATTACATAACTCGTCCAATTAGTGACGTAAATCTGCCCTAAATTTCCTCTGCATGCTCTCTGTCTTCATGCTAGTACATTATTTGACATAAGGGGGGGATATCCCCACCTTAAAAAAGTGGAAATTCAGTACATTCACCTAGGAAACTTACAGTCTCCATTTTTTTGTCTGTATATGCTCTAAAACAATTTCTAGACTATAATGCGACACAGCATGTGGTGCAGAAGTTATCATTTCAAAATCCCCTTAATAGGAAAGAAAATGTGTTATTAAATCATGTCAAATAAATCTTAACAATGACATCTGAAGTTTTGATTTCCATTACATTATTTTTTCTTGACACTTTTACACAGAAGACTAAAATCATATTGTTAGAACTGCAGTGGTTCTGTCTCACTCCCTCTTTTGCCTCATGCAATTAGAATGGACTCCACACTGCTGCCCACAGCTCACACCCACAACTGAGAATGTGGGCACAGATTACTTCTCGACTGTGAATCAGGTGACCATGGGTTCAACTAGTGACTGGACTACTACAGCGGATTAGGGAGGTGGGAGTAAGTGGTCAGTGTCAGCTCACTCATCCCTTGAGGAAGGCCAGTCTGATTGGCTGCAATGCTAGCTGCCACTGGTGAAAGATGTGCATGGGATGCAGCACGGACAGTGGATGTGAAATTAATCCGTATCTGCTCAGTAGCCTTTACTAAGCATGTGCAGGAATGTGCTCATTTAAAAGAAAAGGCTCAACAGGCCCTTGCATCTGCAAGCACACATACCAGGTGCCAGACATAGGTTAAGGCCAGAAAATACAAAATCCCTCACAGCTACTTGGATCATGGAGAATGAAACTGGACGGTCTTAGCAGAGACTAGATATCTGGCAGAGACTGCGGGAGAAAAAGCATTTCAAAAGAGTAGAATCGGGGAAAAAGACTAACTAGTAGGTAAAAAAACTGGTGTGAGAACTCAGGTACATCAGTACTGCTGGCCTACCTGAACATTTGTCAGTCTCATCAACAAAACCCCAAGGTACTTCAAGTATGAATGTGATTATGTAACTAAATGTTTTGAAACTGTTTCCCCATCAAAAAATATATTTAATAAAAAAAAAAAGGAAAATGGTCTTCAATACGGTCGTCTGCAACTAATGGATCACGGGTATATATTTATTCTATGTCTTTGCACACAGCTCCTCTAAAAATCGAATGTTTCTCTTTTAGAGGCATGTCGCATCTGATATTCTGTGCAATTAGGAGCTGAAATAACTTGGTATAAACGGCAAATGTCTGAGCAGAGGTGTGGTAATGGCTTTTACTTGGACAGCTACCACTGAAAGATGTTAAGTAACTGAAGTTTAATGCACATCTCAGATAAACTAATGCAATTTAAATAACAGAAATGGTTTGAGGCACTCCATTCAACATAAACATTCATATTTATGTTACACTTCTTGAAGTGGCACATCTGGATCTGTATTCAGGATGCAGACACATCAGGGTTCTAATCTCGGGCTTCCAATCACTAATCAACAGGAAAGAAGACAGCACTAAGTGGCAGTCACATGTAATGCCTGTACGCATAAGGGTGTGCATATTAACTGCTCATGCCCACAGTGTGAACCAACTGGATTAGTCTGCTTTTTTTAATGGGAAACCAAGGACCAAAGGAAGCTGTACCATACTGGCGAAATACTATCCAGGGATAAAACTCTGCTGCTGGGTTAGCAGCTCAGTATTCAGTTGTTAGAATCTCCATTAAGTCTCCAAAGACTAACAACCTGCTATAAATCAAATGTTCTGAATGAACATTTGACAACTGACTCTCAGTGACGCAGGTAATGTATGCCCCTTTTGCCATGCACATGGTCACTTGTGGTGCAGAATTATGGCTCACTCATATAAGCTGTAGTGGCAAGAAAACATGCTAGCTGACAGGGTTACAGAATAGTAAACCTGAAATTTAGTTGCAAGATGCCCTTGTAGCCATTACATACCAGCTAGAGTGTTCCACGTAAGGAGGAGTACAGAGGATCTATGCACATGCTGATTATTCGTCTATATAATACATCTTTATTTTCACACACTTTCTGCAGGGTACTGCACAATCAGGAGGATATTGATTCAACAGCAAAATGCTTTTGAAGGTAGCCCAATGACAGCACAGACTACAGTGTGTCATAACATATGCACCAAAGACCAAGTAACCAAAGCACAGACGTCCGCTATTAATACACTATTGAAATAGGTACCCTCCTGGTGGAGTTTGTTGTCAGTGTTGTGATTAAGGACTCAGTAGCCTTCTCAAACACAAAATGGTAATTCACTTATCAATCCATATGACCAGAATCTGTTTTGCCAGCTAAACACCTTCCTTGTCCAGAGCAAAGAAAATGAAGAGCTAGTCAACCGGCCGCTAATTGTAAACCATGACAACTTGGAATCACAGTTTTTATTTTTCCTCTACATGCCTTTTCTCCACCACGCCTACCAACCATCATCCCTTAGAGGTCTGACTCACATTTCTTCCTCCATTATTACAGCCACTCACAGACTGGGATGTAAGAGTTGACCAGAGAGGCCAGCCATCCTGAGAGACACAGATAATCCTTGGTCCCCTCACTTGCTATTTCTGTTCAGGAGGTTCAAAGGTCACAGTCTTTCCAAGTGTCAGCAACCTGAGAGTCCATCTTCACTGTACCCCAAGACCAAAGCCATACAGCAGGAGTAGAAATAGGCCACATGGTCAGCTCAGGGAAATCAACAGGATCTCAGTCAGCAAGGAAAAGAAAAAGTAATTCCCATTTTCAGCAACTGGAAATAAAACCAGAAAATTAACTCAGAAAGCACCTTTTGGAAATAACAAAGGCTTTTTCTAGAGAAATTCAGTTTTTATGAAAAATAAATAAATATATTTTCTTTTACATACAAATGCTTACAACTAAGACATCCAAAAGGCTGAGAGGACAGCTAAGGACACAAACTTCAGACTGCCTGAACTATCAGGTTGGAAAGGGCTATAAAAACATCATTAATGGTCCAGGAACAAGAAGGATTCTTTAACAAGGACCAAAGATAAACGATGATGGGCATAAATTATATCAGACATGTGTACTGAACACATGGGCCTTCGTATAGCAGTAACACAGGCCCAGGTCAAAAAGATGTCAAAGAAATGGCAGGAAAACCAGGAAATTTCAGACTGAGAAAAAAGACAATGTCTCCAAGCCACAGCGGATATTTTCATCTGGACAGAGTGGAAAGCCTTCCAGCAGTCTCCAGCACTTCAGAACTATCTCACAGAAAATCTGCATAAGCTGCACTTTCAGACAGACAGAGAGAGAGAGAGAGAGAGAGAGGCCAACATTAAAAGGACCTGGAGAATTAGTAGTTTGGAAGCAGAAAGAGAGGACAGTGAAGATTATAAAAGAAAGGCCAAATCTCAAACTAACAGGCAACAGATGAGAGAGAGAGAAATGCCACTTATGTCTCCTGAATATTTTCTACTACCTCTTTACAGGGATCAAAACTTGACTAGAACTAATTTTTTTCAGCTGCTAAATACGATCAAATTCCAACAGGTGTCACCTCCAGAGTTTGGGTCTACATCAGAACAGCAAAGAGGCATTTAACTGAATGCCCCCTTCATCGACACATAAACAGCGAACGCACTAAAACACGAATGCTCAAAACAGTGATTTATTTCCCTGGGAAAGAAATTGCTTGGCCCTCTCCATGTGTTTGCCCCTTTCCCCACTGTAGTGCGATCTCATAGTTAGTATATTTAGTTAGGGGTGGGTGGGGGGCATAGCTCCCCATGTTGGGGTGTGTGTGTGGAGTGGCGAGGCTCCCCCACATTGTTATGTTTGAAAGTGTGTGTGTGTTGTGCTACTAATTTCTTTCCCAGGGAAAGAAAACAGTGTTCTGAGCATTCGCGCTTTAGTGCGTTCGCTGTTTATGTGTCGACGAAGAGGCATTCGATTAAATGCCTCTTCAATGTTCTGATATAGACCCCAGAGTTTGGCTTGAACACTAGCCTGATGAAACTACAGAGCTTGAACAGGGACTTTAACTATGACTTCAAGATCCCGTCAGGACATTCGATCTTCCTGAGATACGAAACTCCAACAAAATGTTCCAGTAGGTATTTCATTCCCATGCTCGGCTTTCTGTCCTACACAGGTGTAGGTATCTCATTCCCGTGCTGAGATTACTGTCCTACAGAGGGAGTAAGAGTGGGTCTCCCCTTGTTTATTTAGAAGCCATATTGCTGCCTGGCCTTCGATTTTAGATGTAGATGCTCGAGATTCTAGACTGCATCTGCAGGATTAGGATATTTGCCTCAGCTTGAGATTGACGTTATTCTGCTTTTTCAGCAGATTCCAAAGGTCCTGGACTAGGGCAGATCTGATCCAGGGTCCCCACAGCTCAACAATGAATGTGAATCAGAGACTGCATTAAGGAAGTGGAAGAAAAGAATTACTTCTCCACGTTATTGGCTTAAGGTCATTAATCCACAAAATTATGCCAGGAATCTGAGAGGGAATGACTCTGAATCCACTGATGGCAAACTGTCCACTGCATAATCTGCATACTGAGGTGGGAAACGGAATTGTGGTCACCTTAATAAGCCAGAGATGATGCACCTCAATTAAGATAGTAACAAGAAGGCCAGATAACTAAACTCCTGTATGGACTGTCTGTCTGACTTTCTGAAATAAAGAGTACACATGTAAGGGCAATATCAAGAACTGCCCATTCTAAACTGAATATGCTAAAGAAAGAAACATTTTCAACTGACAGTGACTTCAGATGAGGCAATGCTCAGATTAATGCCACTGCCATAAAATGCTGCATGCTAGTCACATCTGTAGCAAGTCATCAAGGCACAAAAATGCAAAACGGGTCTGCTGCTGCAAAACGTTTGCTACTGAGCTAACACCTTGTACTGAAAGTGCTCAGCAGTCAGAAAAAATGGCAGCAATCTCTTCTACAGACAGCACTAAAGGGGTCTGGTGTTTCTAATACACAAACATAACTAACACATAAGACTGCAATCCAAATTGTAGCGTGCTACAGATCCCTCACCATGCCCCAAGATTCTCACTACACCTTTCTAAACATACTGGAAAATATTAAGATACAACCAAACACCCTAATAATACTGGGTGATTTCAACTACCCTGCCATTAACTGGGAAAACTACTCATGTACCAACACCTTTGCCCAACGGTTCTTGGAATTCATAAATTCCAATGCTCTGGATCAACTAATCCATAGTCCGACCTGGGGCTCCAATATCCTAGACCTGGTCATTAACAACATGGGAAATCGATGCTCCACACCTATGGGCACCCCCTCGTTGGTCAGGTCTGACCATAAGCTAATCACCCTTGACATCCACCCCCTCCCCCCACCCCCCAGTAAGGAAACCTCCATAAAAAACTTCTCCAAGGCCAACTTCATGCTACTCAAGTCAGAAGTTACAAACTTCATGACACCCATGCAGACGGGAACTGAAAGTTCGACTGCTGAGTCCTACACTAAGGCACTGTACGAGCACATCCACTCATGCATGAATCGTGCCATCCCAAATAGAACCAAGACGCTTTCCTCCAAAAAAAGGAAGCCAATCTGGTTGTCCCCTGCCATAAACAAACTTTACAACAAAAGGAAGAAACTGTTGCAGAAAAGAGGAAAATCCCAGGATGCAAAAAACTCCCTTACCAGCCTTATTAAGAAGCTGAGATCCCTCAAAATCCTCCAAAGCTAATTATGAAATGCCAAAGATTCCAAAGACAACCACAAGGCATTCTATAGCTTCATCAAGAATCTAAATGGCAATGCTCAGATCTGCTCTGAGCTACAACAGAATGGCATTAAATATACTGATCCCAAGGATATTGCCAATATCCTGGCAGATCGATTTAGTGCCAACTTCACCCCCCTCACACCACCTAAAGGTCCCATCTCAATACCAAAAGATTGCCAAATTCTGGTAATAACGGCCACATAGGTAAAAACCACACTCTCCAAAACTAAGAATACAGCATCCATGGGACCAGACGACATCCCGGGCTGTGTACTACATGAACTACAAAATGAACTGGCACTTCACCTAAGTGTCATGTTTAATCATAGCCTCACCTCAGGCTTTGTGTTCACTGAGTGGCGCAGAGCTACAGTTATCCCACTCCACAAGGGGGGGAGCTAGCTTAGATCCTGGGAACTACCATCACATCAGTCTGACGAGCCTGATCTGCAAGGGCATGGAACGCATTATGATGGAACTTATAAACAAAAACATTGGCAACCTTCAAACACTAGACCCCACCCAGTTTGGGTTCGTGAAGGGCCAATCTTGTCTCCTGAACCTAATTGACTTCTTCAAATCGGTCTCCAGAGGTGTGGACGAGGGTAAGGCAGTCCACACAGCCTATCTGGACCTCGCCAAGGCCTTCCACACCATCCCCCACTCTGGAATCATAGATAAACTTACTAAGCTGGGCATTAATCCCTACGTCACTCGATGGGTTGCCAACTGGCTTACTGACAGAACCCACACTGTAAATGCAGCCGACTCCAAATCCAGCTCCGAACAAGTGACAAGTGGAGTACCTCAGGGTTCAGTCCTGGGACTGTTCTTATTTGGCATCTACTTCTCTAAAGTACAGGCCAACACTAAGGGACTCTAGCTAACAAAGCTTGCAGATGACTGCAAACTGGGAGCCATTATTGAATCCCCAAATGATGTGGATATTCTACAAAAGGGCCTTACAGAAACAGATGGTTGGTGCCAGACCCATGGGCTCAAGCTCAATGCCAAGAAATTTATAGTTATGACCTTTGGGAAAAAACATATACCCGTGAATTACCACATAGGTGGCAGTACACTAAATACTGAAAGTGTGATAAGAGACTTAGGGACACAGGTGGGGAGTGGCCTCACCTTCGATAACCACATCGTCACAACAGTCAGGAAATCCTTCTATGTGGCACACCTCATCACTAAGGACTTTTCATCCAGAAAAAAGGAGGTAATTTGTCCCACTGTACTCATCCCTCATTAGACCCATTATAGAATACAACAACCCGTTTGGTATGTACCTCTAAAGACATCTGCAGCAACAGGAAAGGCTGCAGAAATACCTCACTAAAAGAATCACAGGCCTAAAGCAGATGCCCTATGCTGACCATCTAAAAAAACTCCAGCTACACTCTGTCACATATCGTCTACTCAGAGGCGATCTCTGCTTAACATACAAGGCCATGTCAAACCCAGAGCTGTTGGACATGCTACACTTAAAGAAATCCCAATCCCTCAGAGCCACATGCTCCGGGGATCTAAACCTTTTCATCACAATGAACAAAACATGCTGGAGGGATAGGTTCCTGACCCAGAGACTCCCCAGACTCTGGAATAGACTGCCCTTACATGTCAAGCAGAGCACCTCTTTGGCCCTCTTCAAAAGGAACCTTGACGATTAGATGGGAGATTGGAAATTCACTCCGGGGATCATGTCAGTTGCCCTGCTAGACAGGGGTCCAGGGTAGTAAATATTGTGGGAAGAAATAGACAGGGAATTGTTATGGCTAGGCTTGTATAGGCCCTAGGGCCGATAGCCTATAAACCTATAACTGCTCACACCTCAAGGCATGAAACCCAATAATACAACTACAGAAAACACTGAAACAGATTTACTTAAGGAATAGTGAAATTTACGTAACACCTTATTTGTTCTCAAAAGCATTATTTTTAGGGTGGCAAGCCCCTCTATGCTCCCATGTAGGAGGTTTTGCCCCACACTTAAATTCACTTCAAGGTTACACAACATCATAAAACGAGTAATCATTAAAAAAATACGGCACAATTGCCAGGAAGTTGTTATCTTGACAACAAAGAATACATTTTGAACCCACAAACATTTCTACAATATGTAACATGCAAAACAGAATGTGAGCATAACAAAACGTGACCATGTAACCTCATGCTAAAACGCTCAGGTAAAGAAAAATAAAGTAATTCCTTATCAAATGCCCAAAGGGAAATACATTAAAAGAGTTACAGGATCAGCAGCAACAGGATTTCCATTCAGCATCCATATAAGGTCAAGTCTTAAGGCACACTCAAATATCCTCATGTCCAAAATGACCCTTTCTAACTTACATAGCATCATTTCTCAGAAAAGATTCATAGATCTTGTATACTGGAATGTTGCACATGTATTCCTCAACCTTCCTAACAGACACTTGCTCCCAACGCCATGTGAGGAATCTGAAAAGTGAAGGGTTAAACCTGCACATAAACAAAGGCAGAATAAATTCCTCTCTGGAATCTTTATGCAAGGTGCTATCAACAGTATTTTAACAGGACATTTTTTAAGACCTTGGTATCACTGGGGTTCGAGTTTCCATTGCAGAATGTGTGTGTGTGTGTGTGTGTGTGTGTGTGTGTGTGTGTGTGTGTGTGTGTGTGTGTGTGTGTGTGTGTGTGTGTGTGTGTGTGTGTGTGTGTGTGTGTATAGTGAGTCATACAGCAACAAATTCATTGTTCTCTCAGAAGTTACAGGAAAACCCTAGTAAACCAGCCTCAATTTGTGGCAATCGTGACTCTAAGGAAGAGAGCACATATTCCACATTGTGGTAGCTTTAAACATTCAGAAATCTGAAATACTAAGAACTTAAAATGTTGCTAGCTCCCAACAGCAAAGTCAGGCAGAATACAACAATTGGGTTCTCAGCCTGACAAAATGGAAGAGCTGAAAGGCATGCTAAATCAAACTTCTAAGACGTTAAAAGGCATACTAAATGAGTTTCATCCTGTTGTCCTTGTGGTTTAATTCTTTCAGTCTGTGTTTGTTTGTAGTGTGGCCCTGAAAGTACAGCTGTGTACACTTATCATAAATGTAGATGTCCGAGTGTATTCACTGTTGCAGTCATTACATTTGGGTAATCTGCTGGCAGGTTGCCCTCAGTTGGTCTGAATTCCAAAGGTCCTGCGTCGGTTGCTGTCTTCTCTTCCATGACGTCAGGTCGTCAGCAGTATAAAACATGCAGCTAACGCCATTTTCTTTAGTTTTTCTTGCCCCCGATGTCAGGTGCCCCCAAAAAGGTAGCAATATTTTTATATATATATATATATATATATATATATATATATATATATATATATATATATATATACACATGCATCAATATAAACTTTACCTTCATCTACAAGCAAATACACTACATAGGTTGTAGAAGATAGAGAAGGAAAGATAAACTTTAGAATGACAGGGGAATGGCGGGAGGGTAACTTGGACTGCAACAGTGAATACACTCGAACATCTACATTTATGGCAAGTGTACACAACTGTACTATGTTCTTTGTGTTTCACTGTTGCAGTCATTACATTTGGGTAGAATCCCAAAGCTATGGTTGGGAGGCTGGAGCTAAACAGCATTAGGTGTGGCTATAAGGCCCTGCAGCACTGCAGTGGCAAAGCCTGCCCTGGATTTAGAGTAGAGAGACAAATGGTAATCCTTTGTAAAGGTGTGAACAGAACTCCAAGTAGCAGCCTCTAGAATGTCTTTGGTTGGTACTCCTCTGAGAAAGGCTGCTGAAGTAGCTGCAGCTCTGGTGGAATGAGACATAATGCCCTTGGGCACAGGTTTACCATGGTGTAAGTAGCAGAAACCAATGCAGTGGCTTATCCACTTTGAAATTGTCTGCTTTGAAATAGCCTTTCCTTCTGATCCTGCAGCATATGACACTAGTAATTGCTCAATTTTTCTTAGAGCTTTAGTCCTGCTCAAGTAGAATCTTAGCTGTCTGTGTACATCCAAGGAATGCAGAATTCTCTCCACTTTGTTCTGCGGATTTGTATAAAAAGTTGGCAGATGAATTGTTTGGTTAAGAGCCACACTGGAAACCACCTTAGGCATAAAAGTAGGATTTATCCTCAGAGACACCCTGTCTGGGTAAAATATGATAAAAAGCTCTACAGCCATGAGGGCCTGTAGCTATGAAACTCTTCTTGCTGAAGTAATTGCTAGTAGCAGAGCTGTCATCCACAATAAGAACTTTATATCAGCTGTAGCAGCCGGATCAAATTGAGGCAGGGTGAGCTTTTCCAACACATAATTGAGATCCCATGCAGGCAATGGTGATCTTCTAGGAGGCCTTACATTTTTGGCTCCTCTAAGATACTGCTTTAGTAAAGGATGAGAAAAGATTGGTGGCTCTGTATTGTAATGAGCCGAAATGGCAGAGGCATGGATTTTGATTGATGAGAAAGATAGGCCTTTGTCAAGCATCTCAGTTAAGTATTGTAATATCTGAGGAATATGTGGTTCTGCTGCATCAGTTCCTTGTGCTCGATTCCAAGCACAGAATCTCTTCCATTTGTCAGCATAAGATTTTCTAGTACTAGGCCTTCTTGCTTCCAAAATGACATCCATCACAACTTTACTGAGAGGTGTCGTTTGTATGATTACATGATTAGTCATGCTGCCAGGTTCAGAGTCTGTAGCTGATTGCGTAGGATCTGACTGTTTTGCTGGGACAGTAGTTGCGGTCTTTGAGGCAAGGTCCAAGCTGGGTATTGAGACAAGTTCCTTAGGATTGGGTACCAGTATTAGCAGGGCCAGTCTGGGGCAATTAATATCATCTTTGGCTTCTCTTGTCTGACTTTTAGGAGGACCTTGGGTAGAAGATGCAGAGGGGGAAAGGCGTAAACAGATAGGTTTTTCCAACTGAAGGATAGGGCGTCCACTTTCCATGCTAGTCTGTGATAAGTCCTTGTGCAGAATCTTTTCAATTGATAATTTTGAGGGCAAATAGATCTATGTCTGGGTTCCCCCATTTCTCTGTTATTATGCTGAAGACTTGTGGATTTAGTTTCCACTCGTGAGGATCCATAAGGTTTCTGCTTAAATCGTCTGCCAGAGTGTTTTGTTTTCCTGGCAGGAATTGAGCTTGAAGATGCATTTGGTAGGTCAAAGCTGTGTCCCACAGTGCCATGGCTAATCTGCAAAGGGGGTATGAGTGTGTGCCCCCTTGCTTGTTTATATACCACATGACTGTGGTGTTGTCCGTCTTTATCAGTAGTTGTCCTGGATGAAGTAAGTCCTTGAAGGCTATTAGGGCATTCTGAACAGCTAGCATCTCTTTCTGGTTGATATGCAGATGCATTTGTTTTGGTGCCCATATGCCCTGAATGCATCTTCCTGTCATGTGGGCCCCCCAGGCATAATCTGATGCATCTGCTGTTAAGGTTTGGCTGGCAGTGGGTAGAGTGAAGGGCCGTCCCAAGTTTTGGTGACAGGCCTTTGCCCACTTTAGAAACTCCTGCTGCAGGCAGGGAATGAGAGGAATCATTGTTTCCAGAGTGTGTGAATGTTGACTCCATAAACTTTTTAGGTACCATTGAGTTTCCTCATATGCAGTCTTGCATATGGAATTAGTAGGATGCAGGATGCCATGAAGTCCAGAGCCTGCAGAATTTGTCTTGCAGAAGACTGGGTTTTTGTTGCCATGAGTTTGAAGTAAGTAGTCAGTTGCCTTTGTTTGTCTTGCGTGAGGTAAGCTATCTGGGCAGTTGTATTTAAGCTTGCACCCAGGAATGTTACCTTTTGAGAGGGTACCAGTTGTGATTTCTTTTCGTTTATTGTGTACCCTAGGCATGTTAGAAGCCTTTTCACAAACGCCAGGTTTCGTAGAAGAGTGTCCTTGTTCTCTGCTTGAATGAGACAGTCGTCCAAGTAAGGATATATTTGTATACTTCTTTGTCTGTAAAATGCAATTACTGGTGCCAGGCACTTTGTAAAGACCCTGGACGCAGTAGATAAGCCAAAGGGCAGTGCAGAGAATTGATAATGCAGTAAGCCAGCCTTGAATCTGAGGTATCTTCTGCACAACTGTCTTATTGGGACATGCAGGTATGCCTCTTTTAGGTCTAAAGTCACCAGCCAAGCATTCTTGCCCACCATGGGCAGAAGCTGCTGCAAAGTGAGCATTTTGAATTTTGGAATGTCTAGGTATGTGTTCAAAATCGATAAATCCAGTATTGGCCACCAGGCCTTGTCCTTTCTGGGTACCAAGAACAGTCGAGTAAAAACCTTGTCCTTTTTCCTGTTCTGGTACTGTCTGAATGGCCCCCATATCCATGAGGGACGTAACCTGTTTCTGTGCCTCTGCCAATTGATTTTTTGGCAAATCTGGCCAACCATTTGTCATTGGCAGAGTGTGGAAATGGAATCTGTATCCCTGTGATACGATGTTTAGTACCCACTTGTCCTGGGTTATTATCTGCCAATTTTGAGCAAAAAGTGCTAATTTTCCCCCTATGGGTGCTGCCAAAAGATAAGTGCTTGGTGTAGGCAGGGGGAAGTCATTGGGATTGCTTTTTGTAGGTTTGCGCTTTATCTCCTCCAGATTTGGAGGTGGATGTGCCGCATTGCTTTGACCTGTATAAGTCTTGCGCCTGGTATCTGGAACCCTTTGAGCTCTGTCTGACACAGGAAAGGACCAGTTTTTTGTAGGCCAGTGTCTACTGAATCTTGGTGGCTGCACTTGTAAGAAGTTTTTAACAGTTTGCATAGACTTAGCTTTGTCTTCCATTTTCTTTAAAACCTCTTCTGCCTTAATACCAAACAGAGAATCATGCTGTAAAGGTGCATCTAGCAATTTAGCTTTAACATGATCAGGCAAATTTTGTTCCTTTAACCAGGCATGCTTCCTAATCACAGATCCAGTAACTACGGCCCTGCAGGAGGCCTCTAAAGAATCAAAACCACATTGCAAAGTATGCTTTCCAACTTGTTCAGCTGCATGCAATAATTCCTGCATTTTTTTATTTTCTGCACATTCTGAAATCAACATCATTTTCTGTTTCAGCAATCCCACAACATGTTGTTGGTACTTAAGCATATGAAATTGACAGTTCAAGGCCGTGATTGCCAAGGTTGCAGATATATAAACCTTTTTTCCCCATCTGTCCAGTGCCCTTGAATCTCTGTCAGAGAGGGTAGGGGGTTTTGCTGTTGAGGCCTTAACTCCCTTTGGACCCTGTGAAATAGTTTCAGGATCAGCAGCAGGGTTTCTAAATAAAAATGTATGTGAATCAGGGACCCTGTAATATCTGTCAGGCTTACTGGGAGCCAGAGTTAAGGAGTCAGGGGTCAAGCTTGACTCCGAAAACACATCATCCACAATGTCTAAAACAGGGGGAATGGCTAAAGGCTTGTGCTGAGGGAGAAGAAGGAAATCCCTGAGCCTCTTTTTTGATTCTGAGAAGTCTTGACTCTCCCAGTGAAAATGCTCCCTCAAATTATGCAAGGTTTCTCCAAATGAATAATCCTCAGGTGGAGATGCAGATGGAATAGACTTCTCAGCATCAGAATCCTCACAGGGAGATATAGATAATTCCTGATCAGAAGAGGAATCAGAAGAAATAGAAACCTGATCTGAAGATTCATAAGCAGTGTCTTGTCTAGGCCTTTTATCTGGAGGGGGATGGGTACTCCTGATCAAGGTAATAAGGTCTTCAGCCATTTTGATAATCTGTTTTTTAGGCATAGAGGCCTGTGCACGTGGCTCAGGCGTCGTTTTTTTAGTTTTAGAAGTTGCTTTTGTCTTTGGTTTTGCAGCTGTTGTCGGTTTGATGTACAAATGTTGAGGTCTGAATACACGCTCAGAAGCCAGTGCCTGCTCAGCGGCTCCGGACCCATCTGAGGGAGATACATCCGTCGGTCCAATACCTTGAGTATCTTGTGGCATGCTGGGCTCCACATGGGTGTCGGTAGAGGCCTTGCGACTCGAAGGTAGCAGGTATCAGGGGCTGCAAAGGCGCCTCACTGAGTACCGGCGAACCGGCGACTGGCTTAGAAGCTTCGTCGTCAGTTTTGGATCTCGACTGCTTTTCTCTGTCCTTTTCTTTGCATTTTTTATGTACTCCGGTAGTCGGATTGCTATCCGACGACATTTCTGGGTAGTTAAATCTGTTTCCAAAATACTTTGATGCAAAGATATACTGACGCTTAATAGTGCGTTGGTTAAATCTACCACAAAACCGACAGCCAGGCACATTATGATCAGGGCCTAGGCAAGGAATACAGTATAAATGGAAATCCTGATGAGGTATTTGCTTCCCACAAGTAATACAATTATTAACTTTTTCTGACATTGGTAAAAAGCAAGAAGGAAGTTTCCCCAACAGGGTACTTCGCTTTAGTGAAGACTTCAGTTCTGAAACTCAAACTCGAATATTTCAGTAGCCGGCCGACCGGCACTTGCGAAATGTTTTTGCTTTGGGCACCGTGCTGCAAGAAAGACTAAAGAAAATGGTATCGGCTGCGTGTTTTATACCCCTGACGACCTGACGTCATGGAAGAGAAGACAGCAACCGATGCAGGACCCAAGACTTTGGAATTCAGGCCGACTGAGGGCAACCTGCCAGCAGATTATCCAAATGTGATGACTGCAACAGTGAAACACAAAGAAAGTACAGTTGTGTACACTTACCATAAATGTAGATGTTCGAGTGTCTTCACTGTTGCAGTCATCACTGCAGGGTTCTTTCTGCCGGCAGGCACCCTTCGGTCGGCCAGAATCCCAAAGTCTGGGTCCAGCATCGGCTGTTCAGTCATGCTCCCTGACGTCAGAGCACCAGGAGTACAAAGCTGCCAGCCGACGTCATGTTCTCCAGTTTTTCTTGCCCCAGATGTCAGGTGCACAAAAGTGAAGGCTAATAGTAAAACAAAAATGTAACATACAACAAACCCCATACCCTGTAGCAAATACACCTCAGAAGAAGGGTGAAGTAGGAAACCACACTAATGAAAATATGAGAGGGGACTGGAGGGTGGGTAACCCAGACTGCAACAGTGAAGACACTCGAACATCTACATTTATGGTAAGTGTACACAACTGTACTATGTTCATCGTGTTTCACTGTTGCAGTCATCACTGTAGGGTTGAATCCCTAAGCCGAGATAAAGGGTGGTGGTTATAGAGTAGAAGGGGCGGCTAGAAGGCCCTGCAAGACTGCAGAAGCACAGCCTGTCCTAGACATAGAGTAAAGAGGGAGATTGTAGTGCTTAGAGAAAGTATGCACTGAACTCCAAGTTGCAGCTTCCAAAATATCTTTGGTAGGTACTCCCCTGAGAAAGGCAGCTGAAGTAGCAGCAGCTCTGGTAGAGTGAGTCCTAATTTTTCCTGGGATTTGCTTTCCATGATGAGAGTAACAAAATCTGATTCCATGAGCAATGCATTTAGAAATGGTCTGTTTTGAAATAGCTTTGCCTTGAGAATTTGTTGCATAAGAAACAAACAGTTGCTCTGTTTTCCTGATATCCTTGGTTCTGTCCAGGTAAAAACGAAGTTGTCTGTGTACATCCAAGGAATGCAAGATCCTTTCCCCCTTATTTTGTGGATTAGTGAAAAAAGTTGGCAGGTGAATAGTTTGATTTAAAGCCACTTTGGAAACCACTTTAGGCATGAAAGTAGGATTAGTCCTTAAAGACCCCCTATCTTGGTGAAAAATAATATACGGCTCCACAGCCATGAGTGCTTGTAACTCCGAGACTCTCCTGGCTGAAGTCAAAGCCAGTAGGATAGCTGTCTTCCATGATAAATACTTAATATCAGATGTGGCAGCAGGCTCAAAAGGAGGCAGAGTGAGTTTTTCCAGAACATAGTTGAGGTCCCAGGCAGGTATGGGTGGTGTCGTAGGGGGCCTTAAATTCTTTGCTCCTCTGAGATATTGTTTCAGAAGTGGATGTGAAAAGATTGGAGGATCTGTATTGTAATGTGCAGAGATAGCTGAGGCATGTATTTTTATGGAGGAGAAGGATAAACCCTTATGTAGCATATATGTTAGGTAATGTAAAATCAATGGAATATTTGGAATGTGAGGATCGGATTCCTGAGCATGCATCCAGGTGCAAAATCTCTTCCATTTACCTTCATAAGATTTCCTAGTACTAGGCCTTCTGGCTTCTCAGATAACATCCATGACCTGTTTGGAAAGGGTAGGATTAACCATAGACCCTGAATACGCCAGGCTGCCAGGCTGAGAGTTTTGATATGAGAGTGCAGAACCTGGCCCTGGTGTTGGGACAAAAGATTTGGAATCTGAGGTAGAATCCAAGGAGGCTCCTGGGATAGATTCATCAGTGTTGAGTACCAAAATTGACAAGGCCAATTTGGGGCCAGTAAAATCATCTTGGGTTTGTCCTGCTTGATCTTTAATAACACCCGTGGAAGAAGAGGTAGTGGAGGAAAGGCATACCCCGAGAGGTTCCTCCAACTGAATGAGAGAGCATCCACTTTCCAAGCTAGTTTGTGAAATGTCCTTGTGCAAAAAATTTGTAACTGGTGGTTGAGGGGGGATGCAAACAGATCTATGTCCGGGCAGCCCCAGGCTTCTGTAATCATCTTGAATATTTGGGTGTCTAGCATCCACTCGTGTGGGTCTGACAGATTCCTGCTCAGGCTGTCTGCCAGAATATTTTGTTTCCCTGGCAGGAACTGAGCTTGTAGATCCACTTTGTAAGCTAGAGCTGTGTTCCATAGAGTCATGGCTAGTCTGCAAAGGGGGTAGGAGTGTGAACCCCCTTGCTTGTTTATGTACCACATAACTGTGGTGTTGTCTGTCCGTATCAGTAGTTGTCCTGGCTGTAGAAGATCCCTGAAAGCCAAGAGGGCATTCTGTACAGCTAACATTTCTTTTAAATTGATATGTAGGTGCTTCTGATCCTCTGTCCAAAAACCTTGCAGGCCTTTCCCCTGCAAGTGGGCTCCCCATGCATAATCCGATGCATCCGTGGTTAACACTTGGCTGGCTGGAGGCAGACTGAAGGCTTTCCCTTTGTTGTGAAGACATGCCATGGTCCACCAATGGAATTCCTTTTGTAGGCAAGGCAAGACAGCAATCTGTATGTCTAGACTGTGGCAATGCTGGGACCATACACTTTTTAGGTACCATTGTATTTTTCTCATATGTAGTCTTGCATATGGTATGAGAAGGATGCAGGAGACCATGTAACCCAAAGCCTGCAGGAATTTCCTTGCAGTTAGCTGAGACATTAATGCCAAGGTTTTGAAAGTTGAAGCCAGCTGTAGTTGTTTTTCGGATGTCAGGAATGCCATCTGGGTTGTTGTGTTTAGAAGAGCACCCAGAAAAGTTATCTGTTGTGTGGGTATCAAATTTGACTTTTTTATGTTCACAGTGAATCCCAGGTACTTGAGTAGATTTTGAACAAATTCCAAGGCAATGTTTCGAGCCGGCCTTGAACCTGATGTATTTTCTGCACTCCTGTCTGATAGGGATGTGCAGGTAAGCCTCCTTTAAATCCAATGTCACCATCCATGCATTTTTGCTCAACATTGGCAGGAGCTGCTGCAGAGTAAGCATCTTGAACTTTAGTATCCCCGGGAAAGTATTTAAGACTGACAGATCCAGGATGGGTCTCCATGAATTTTGTCTTCTGGGAACTAGAAAGAGCCTTGAGTAAAAGCCTTGCCCCGTCTCTGCTTGTGGTACCAGTTCTACGGCCCTCATAGCCATGAGG
The DNA here is from genome assembly GCF_019279795.1 of Protopterus annectens. Taxonomy (NCBI): domain Eukaryota; kingdom Metazoa; phylum Chordata; order Ceratodontiformes; family Protopteridae; genus Protopterus; species Protopterus annectens. The sequence continues at coordinate 381,802,496 of NC_056744.1, forward strand.
GATCCCACCTGCTTTAATGCCTCTGCCCATTGGTGTTTTGGTAGGTCTAGCCATCCGTTTGGTCTTGGCAAGTTATGAAAGTGGAATTTGTAACCTCTTGAAACTACATCCAGAACCCACTTGTCTTGGGTTATGTAAGTCCAATTTTGTTGAAAAAGAGAGAGTTTTCCTCCTAGAGGGACTTCCAGGAGAGAGGTTCCTGGAGCCATGCAGGGGGAGTCATTGGGCCTGTTTTCTATAAGATTGAGGTCTGTCCTCTCCACCCCTTGGGGTGGATGCACTCCACTGTCTAGGTCTGTAAGAGGTCTGTGCTTGGGCCCTCCCTCTGGAGCGTCTATATCTAACCCTCTGAGGCCTGTCCGAGCTGGGAAAGGACCAATTTTTAGTTGGCCAATTTTTGCTAAATCTAGGAGGCTGAACTTGTAAGAAATCCTTAACTGTTTGCATGGATTTTGCCTTATCCTCCATTTTCTTTATCACCGCTTCAGCCTTAGACCCAAACAAAACATTATGTTGAACAGGAGCATCCAGTAACTTTGCTTTCACTTGATCAAGTAAGTTTTGTTCCTTTAACCAAGCATGCCTTCTAATGACTGTGCCAGTGGCAGCCACCCTGCATGAAGCCTCCAAGGCATCAAAACCACAGTGTAAGCCATGCTTCCCCACTTGCTCAGTAGCATGCATCAAATCGTGTAATTCCTTATTATCTGCACAAGCAGAAATGGTACCTAGCTTTTGTTTCATAACAGACAACAGAAATTACTGATATTTTAGCATATGAAATTGACAATTTAAAGCCCTAATGGATAAAGTAGCAGAAGTGTACACTTTTTTGCCCCATCTCTCTAAAGCTCTAGAATCCTTATCTGATGGAATAGGGTTTTTAGCAGAGGCGGCCTTAACACCCTTAGGACCCTGAAAAATGGTTTCTGGATCAGCAGCAGGATTTTTGTAAAGGAACTGGTGGGAGTCAGGGACCCTGTAATATCTGTCAGGCTTAGCAGGGGCTGGAGGAAAGGAGTCAGGAGTTAAATTAGCCTCAGAAAAGACATCATCCACAATATCCAAAATAGGAGGAATAGCCAGGGGTCTGTGTTGGGGAAGAAGAAGGAAATCCCTAAGCCTTCTCTTAGATTCAGAGTACTCCTGTCCTTCCCAGTGAAAATGTTCCCTCATGTCATGTAAAGTTTCCCCAAAAGAAAAATCCTCAGGGGGAGAAGCTGATGGAATGGATTCCTCAGCATCAGAATCCTCATAAGGAGGGAAAGTATATTCCTGTTCAGAGGAAGACACTGAAGAAATAGATGCCTGATCAGAGGATTCATAATCCAATTCTTGCCTTGGCCTTTTGTCTGGAGGGGGATGTGAACCCCTAATCATGGTTAGTAAGTCCTCCGCCATTTTAAGCAGCTGTTTCTGAGATTTGGGTCCCGGATCAGAAGAGGCCTGGGCTGGAGTCTTTGATTTCGAAGGAGTCTTTGCCTTTGTCTTTGGCTTTGCCTTTATCAGAAGCTGTGTAGGCCTGAAAACCCCCTCGGAAGCCGGTACCTGCACAGCGGCTCCGGACCCATCCGAGGGAGCAGTGTCCGAAGGTCCTGCAGCTGGAGTACTCAAAGGCCTACTTTGCTCCTCGTGGGAGTCGGTTTCGGCAATTGGTTCTGAAATGGCCGACAACAGGGGCTGCGAAAGTGCCTCACTGACAACGGCCAAACCTGTAGCTGGCTCTGCTTGTAAAACGTCGTCTGATTTGGACCTTGGAGGCCTGTCCTTATCCTTGCGTCGTTTGTGAACTCCGGTAGTCAGAAGCGTGTCCGACGACATATTATAATTAAATCGCCTGCCAAAGTAGTGAAAAGCAAAATTGTACCTCCTCTTAATAGTACGTTGGTTAAATCTAGCACAAAACTGACAACTAGCTATGTCGTGGTCAGGGCCTAAACAAGGAATACAGTAAGAGTGGAAATCCTTATGAGGTATTTGCTTCCCACAAGAAATACAATTATTAACTTTTTCTGACATCAGACTGGAGCAAGAAAAAAGTTTCCCCAATTGGGTACTTAGCTTTGAGACGAAGAAGTAAGTCTTCGGAATGAAGCACGAAAAAATATCAGGAGTCAGTCGACTGGCACTTGCGAACTGCTTCCACCGCACGGCAAAAAAGACTGCAGAACATGGTGTCGGCTGGCAGCTTTGTACTCCTGGCGCTCTGACGTCAGGGAGCATGACTGAACAGCTGACGCCAGACCCAGACTTTGGGATTCTGGCCGACCGAGGGCTGCCTGCCGGCAGGAAGAACCCTGCAGTGATGACTGCAACAGTCAAACATGATGAACATCATCAAATCACTTAACCAAACAGTGCTCCCAGGTCACCACCAAAGGAAGTGCTTATGCCTAGTAGGTTTAACTGTGGGGGGGGGGGGGTAGGGACTATATACTGATGCTCAAAAATACTTTAGATCACAACAAAGACAGATCGAATACACAGAGCAGTAAATGTTACAGGGCCAGAGAGCGTTTAGACAGCATGACAGATGAGCGAAACAGTTCTTTGGCATAAGCACGAGCTGATAAATGATGACTGATGAGCAGGAATAACGCTACCAGTGGGGCGGTCCATGGTGCATGGGATTGCAAGAACCAGACTCATTGATGCAGAATATGTTCGCACCTCCTGGCCACAGATCAGGGGGCACAAAAGAAGGGCACCGTGAATTATGTACAGGCCACATAGATGTGGACCTCCTCTTCCCATTTCATAATACAAAGCTTAAATTACATTGGTAAACACTTAATACTGAAAAAAAAATAGCAAGACCATTACTTGAAGATGTACATAGTTTTGTGTGTTTCTATTAAGTTAATATGTTTTGCGGGTATTCTGGAGGTGTGTTCATTTGTTTGAGAGTTTTCATTAAAAAAAGGTTTTGGAAGATGTGACATAGGTACAACTGTGCATGTCAAGAAGCAACTGTATAAAAGATCAACCTGCCAAACATTAGCATATACCTGTAACACATAAGCTGAAGCCAGACATTTAAAAAAAGCGGTTATATAACAGATGAAAATAACAATTTATCATAATGACACTTTCCATATTATCTTTAAATGTGAATGGCCTCACAGATATGTACAAAAAAAGAAATAATACTGAACTATATTAAAAAATGCAGAGTGCAAACAGCTATGCTACAGCAGACACATTTGGAAAGAAATGAAATCCTTTCTTTATCGACTTCACATGTTCAGGACGGCTTTTCAGTGGAATATTTTGGACAATGAAAACGAGAAGCACTTATATAAATTGTGTGTGGAGCTCCACCAGTGACTGAAGAGACAAAAAGGATAATAATAGCAGATTCGTAGTACTAACGGGCTACTGGCAAGACAGGAGGCATGTTTACAGTCCACCTAAAACTGCTACAATGGAGGTTAAGAACATTCTGGAAGAAATAAGCAGCTTTCAGAGGGGAATATTACTTATATGTGGTGACTGGAATTTGATTTGCAACAGTGAGAATGTATCAGGGGGGCCTAGAATGGCAAATATGGTAGATTTTTGAAGAAATGTATTAAAATATTTGCATGAAAGATGCAAATTCAGTAGCAGGAATTAAGATAGAATTTACATATCATTCCCCCAGGTACAAAAAGTGGGCTAAGCTAGACAGAAATTATATTTCACAGCAACATGTGCATTATCCCATGCCAATAACAAACTAAAATAAAAATGCAGGGTAATGAAATAAAATTAAGAGAGACTGGCACTTCCCCACCTATCTGTTAAAAAGAGAGGAATTTAAGGAATGGGTAGTGGAAATTATGTGACAGTTATTAGAGAAGATACACATTTATACTGAAAATATGGCTAGGGAGCGGGATAAAATTAAATGGAGTTTAAAAATAGGGTGAAAATAAAAGAAAAAGAAATAGGTTAATAAGTAACGAGAATTATTTACAAGGAATAACAAAGGTTAAAGTACTGCAAAATAGGGAGAATCTCACAGAACAAAAGGAGCAACTGCAGAATGCTAAGCAGAAAATAAAGGATCACCTTGATAATATGCATGGGTTTAGAAAGACTGTTGTTAAACAACTCATTTTTGATAATACCTCCACAGCACAAAAACTTTTAGCACAACAGCTCAGGCAACAGAAAGTAGAAAGGGTTGTTGCCAAGCTTAGGGAGCCTATAACAAGGAAAATAACTAGAGATCCTGTACAGGTATTAGAAATATTTCAGAAATTTTATGAAATTGTGTATAAAGCATAGAAATATAGAAATGAAGAAAAGTACAAATGGAAATATTTATGAAAGAATTAAATCTGCCAAGGTTAGAGGTAGAGGAGGCTCAATTACTAACAGTTAGGACAGGAGGACACGAGACAAAAATGGTAATGTATAACCAATCCACAGGAACGTCTCCAGAAATAGATGGTATTTCTGTGGAACTTTGGAAGCTAGGAGGGAAAAACTGATAAAGATCAGGAAGATGCAGTTATAAGACTACAAGGATACAGATGTGGTTTCCCTACCAGCCTGTGACGTATCCAAAATGGCAAAAGGCCGCTAACTTTCCTATCCAATGGTGACGCAATCCAGTGCGCTAAGACACTGATGGTGATGTTGCCATGCTAGAGTTAGACCTGTAGAAATGGTCAGGAGTGTAGGTAGCCACGCCTTCAAAAATCCCAAGGCCAAAGAATACTAAAGATGTGACGGGATGGGAGGTTGGCATAATGGTTAAGGTATGTGCCTTACAAACATAAGGTGCAGGGTTTGATTTTCACATGGGGTAATTGGCTAGGCTTAAAATGGCCCACGAGGGCAGTTAGCCTAGTACTAGTCTATGAACCTATGAACTAGTGCACACTGAAGGTCCAGGTTAAAAGAATATTCAGGAGAGCGTAACAGTCCTTACAGACAGAACATTCAGCCACTTATGATGACACTGAAATAACCTAATGGACAGAACCACTACAGAGGAAACAAGATGGCACTGTTTGTTTGTTTGTGTCTTTCGGCTTTTCCCAGTTAGGGGTCGCCACAGCGGAACTCCGGTTCGCTAATGATTGGTAGTGGATTTTTACGTACCGGGTTACCAGCCCTGATGCACAACCTTCAATGAAGGCACGCCCCCATTCACATATGCCTCCACACAGAAGACGCTCTAGCTGAGAATCGAACAGGACAACGTCTTGCTATGAGGCGACAACGCTACCGCAGCACCACCACCGCAGTTAGGAAACAACAAGATGGCACTAATCCACTAAAATAGGATCTTTATCAGAGATATGCTATTATTACAAAGGGACTCTAGTTTGTCAACATTGTGCTTTTCCTGAAAGACACAAGTCCAGGGTTCAGTCCTGAGTTCCAGTCACTGCCTGTGTGAACTTTGTTTGTTCTCCCCACATCTGTGTGGAGTTCCTCCCACCTCCCAAAAACTTACTAGGTGTTTTCACATCAATGATGGAAGGTATTGGGTTCCAACCCAGCCCTCCATAAACACCTTGAGTGATATGCCAGCAGAGTGTACCAACCACTGAATGGAGTCATGGACAGCAGCAGTACAGACTCCAGGTGGTACACACTGGAGCAGGAATCGTGTAGACCAACCACTTTAGGTGTCAACTTAGGTGTGAAGTATCCATGAGACAAGAAAAAGTGGATGACTTAATAGCATACAAACTGACTGTAAATGATATGACTATGGCAACAATGTTGCTGAAAAGGAACCTGGGTATTTACTGGTGCTAACTATGCTAATGGTGGGAGAAATCTAAATGTCCTTATTGGCTAGAGCTTGCCCTTCACAAAGTCCATCAAATATGGGTCAGTAAGCCACTGGCTGGCTGGTGTCCAGTTGGCCAGTCTGGATTACCTGGGATAGCTCTGTTGAGTGAAAGCTGGATGTATAAGCAATCCACCTGCCAAAAATGAATTAAGAAAGATTGCTATACCCAGTATAGGTACATGGACAGGTTGCAGCTTGGAAGTGGATGACATGATGGTAAGCAGGAGAGAAGACATCCTGTGAATCCAGGAAACAAGGTCGAATGGCAGAGCAGCAAAGTGACATGGCCTGGAATCCAAAGTCTACTACTCAACGGTGGACAAATTAGAAATGGTGTCAGAATTTTGACTTCTGAAGACAGTGAGAGATGTCATTAGAATTGGTGACAGACTCATGGAATAGTCTTCAGTATATAGAGCAGTGTTTCTAGTCTCAGCCTGTGCCCTAGAACAGGGCTGTGGTGGGGAGGAAAAAATGCATCCAAGCAGCAGGTGCAGGACCTACTAGGCAATGAAAGAGAGGCCCTTCTAGACCTCTGTCTGGCAAATGGCTTAATGCTGGCCAACACATGATCCATCCAGACAAAGTCACAAGATCACACAAGAGTGAACGGCATGCAACTCACGTAGAATTCCTTCTAGTAAGGAATGGCCAACACATGATTCATCCAGACAAAGTCACAAGATCACACAAGAGTGAACGGCATGCAACTCACGTAGAATTCCTTCTAGTAAGGAATGGCCAACACATGATTCATCCAGACAAAGTCACAAGATCACACAAGAGTGAACGGCATGCAACTCACGTAGAATTCCTTCTAGGAAGGAAAGGGGACTGGGGTAGAATCAGAGATCGCAAAATCACCCCCAGTGAAACAGTCCAACTTACAGGAAACTCCAAACACATCTCCTCAATGGTGGGGGTCATTCAAACATGGAGGAAGGTGGGGGGGGGGTATCTGTGATTGACTGAGGAAGGTTCTGTTGCAAAGCAACTAACCGAGTTCTAAGCAAGAAAAAAATCTAGAGTGGTAGGAGGCAGAGAACAGCCAAGAAGAAAGGCTTGGAAGGCTGAAAGTACCAAAGTGCCAAAGGAGACCTGACTACTAGACATGTATTCAAACAAAATTTGGTGAAGGTCTGACCCAGTAACCAAGAGATTGTAGCAAAAACATCTACAATAGAGATATTTTTGAAGCAAGTACTGAAAACAGCTATGCCCTTGATAGAGTGGCATTTAAAAGCTGCATTTTCCAATAATAGTCCACTATCTTATAGCAAACAATAATGTAGTTCCCTGTCCACTTCCAAAAGGTTTCCTTGGCAAACGTCAGCCATTCTCTCTGCAAAGTGAAGGAGACAAGCAGATGTTCTGTCTTCCAACAATCATACACTAACATGACATGGACATGCAAGGTACAAAAACGCCACTCTCTCCTAGTTTCTCCCCTGCAATGAAAACAGAAATGGATGAAATACTTCAATAACAATTCTGACACTAGAGAACACTTGGGATGGTTTAAAGGGATACACAGTCTTTCTGCAAGACCAGATATGGTTTTAAACAGACAAGGGCCCGAAGTTCTAACATGCTGCAAACAAACTTTTTCAAGAAATAAATTTCAAAGGTGATAAACATTTGGCATTCTATTTACTTCACAGGAGGCAGGCGCATCTAGGCAGTTATTCATATAAGCACAGAATTTGTCAGTAAAAGAATCTGCACACACAGTGGAGTCATCAGATTGGTGGGGGATGCTGAATTTAACCATGTCATTACTCAGTTTTAGTAGATTAGACTTCAAATAATCTATGAACACTGAGGTATTTGAAAATGCTTCCAACTTCAGTCATTTGGTGAATGTAACTGATTTATGGCCTAATTAAACTAGGAAGGAAGTTACAGCTGGTGGGTAAGAGAGCTGTCCCATGTTAGTGAAGACCAAGTCCAGGATTTTGTCTCCGCTAGTTAGGGTGCAGATTAACTGGTCTAGAGAGTTTGTATTTATAAGTCCAGATATCTCTAGGCACACATGTTAGGGGGTGTGTAAGTCTCGATGTTGATGGAGGGGTTCTGAAGTCCCCTGAGAGAATAGGATTTGGCCTAATGGATAAGGACTCCATACTAGTCAGGTAGGAGGTATAGGCCAAGATGCATATAGAGGGGGGTCCTACAGTTATCTATGAAGTGATAAACGGGTTCTGATAATGGTAAGTTGGATATGGAGGAGTTCCAGGTCATTATCTTATCTCACAAGGCTGAAGGGGAGATTTAATTTTAAACTCCATTTTCATTTTTCCCCACTCACTAACCATCCCTTCTGAAGTACTTTCTATGGTCCCTATTAATTCTTGAATCGTGTCTGCTATGCATACCTTAAATTCTTCTTTTCACAAATGTCTAGAGAAAGTTCAGTTGTGTACACTTACCATAAATGTAGATGTTTCAGTGTATTCACTGTTGCAGTCATCACCTGTAGGGTTATCCCTGCTGTGGTAGCCCTCGGCTGGCCCAAACACCAGAGTCAATGTTTTTCTGCATCGGCTGCCGTCGCTTGTAGTCTGACGTCAGGTCGTCAGTGCTATAAGCAAGGCAGCAGACGTCATTACATAGGTTTTTCCTGCCCTAACCCATCAGAAACACAAGGAAATAAGGTAAAGTGGTCCTAGTGGCTAAAAGCCACAGTGGGAAGCACACTGTATGTCCCTCTAGGGAAAGAGGATATAAGGGGGGGGGGTGGAGGGAGGGCAACCAGGACTGCAACAGTGAATACACTCAAACATCTACATTTATGGTAAGTGTACACAACTGTACTATGTTCTTCGTGTTTTACTGTTGCAGTCATCACCTGTGGGAGGATTCCCAAAGCTGAGGAGAGGGGTGGAAGGATAGGTTAGAGCCCTAGGCATGGATCAGCAAGCTCTGCAGAACTGCAGAGGCAAACCCTGCCCTAGACTTAGAAAAAAGAGGTAGGTGGTAATGCTTTGTAAAGGTATGGACAGATGTCCAGGTGGCAGCTTCCAAGATGTTCCTGGTAGGGACTCCTCTAAGGAATGCTGTGGAAGTGGAGACTGCCCTAGTGCAATGGGTACGAATAGACTTGGGGGGGGGGGGATTTCCCATGTAGTCTGTAACAGAAATGGATACAGTGAGATAACCATTTGGAAATGGTTTGCTTGAAAATGGGCTTCCCCTCTGCCCCTGGGGCAAAGCTGACAAGAAGCTGGTCTGTTTTTCTGAAGGGTTTAGTGAGGTCCAGGTATTATCTGAGTTGTCTGTCCATGTCTAATGAGTACAGGATTCTTTCCCCCTTGTTTTGAAGGTTGAGAAAAAAGGTGGGTAGATGTTTGGCCTGGTTGAGGGTCACATCAGATACCACTTTGGGCATAAAGGAGGGGTTAGTCCTCATGGAGATCCTGTCTGTATGGAAAATGATGAAGGGCTCAACGGCCATGAGTGCCTCATGTTCTGAAACCCTTCTGGCTGAGGTGATAGCAAGTAGGAAAGCAGTCTTCCAGGAGAGGTACTTCAATTCTGCTGAAGTAACAGGTTTGAATGGAGGTAAGGTTAGTTTTTCTAAAACATAATTCAGGTCCCAGGCTGGCATGGGAGGCCTTCTGGGAGGTATGATATTAGAAGCCCCTCTGAGGAATTGCTTAATCAAAGGATGTGAGAAGAGGGGTAGGTCTAAGTCGAAATGAGCTGAAATGGCTGAAGCATGGATTTTAATAGAAGAGAAGGAGACACCACTATTGAGTAACTCGGCTAGGTAGTCCAAGATATGAGGGATGTAATGATGTGAGGTACTGGCTCCAGGTGCACAATCTTTTCCATTTCCCTGCGTAAGATTTTCTGGTGCTGGGCCTTCTGGCCTCTATGATAATGTCTAGGACCTGTTTGCTTAACAGGGACCCCTTGTTTGCTTTTAAAGTATTAGCCACGCTGAAAGACTGAGAGTCTACAAGTCTGGGTGCATTACTTCCCCTCCCACCTGGGTCAAGAGGTCTGAGACCAGGGGAAGCTGCCTGGGAGGCTGTAAAGTCAGGCTGCGCAGTAAGGGGTACCAATGCTGTCTAGGTCAATCTGGAGCAATGAGGATGGCCTTTGGTCTCTCCTCCCTTATTTTGATCATTACCTTGGGAATAAGAGGCAGAGGAGGGAATGATTGCACAAAGAGGGAGTTCCAGGGGAAGGTCAAGGCATCCACCTTCCACACTATGTGGTGATACTCCCTGATACAGAATTTTTTTAGCTGGTGGTTGAGGTGTGAAGCAAAGAGATCCACCTTGAGAGTCCCCTACTCCTGAGTGATTTGCAGAAAGATGTTTCTGTGGAGCTGCCATTTGTGGGGGTCCAGTAAGTTTCTGCTTAGGTGGTCTGCTAGGGTGTTGTTGACCCCTGGTAGGTATTGGGCAATTAGGTGTAGACCCACAGAGGTGGCTGTCAGCCAAAGGTTCATGGCTAGCCTGCACAGAGGGTAAGATTGGGCCCCCCCCCCATTTGTTGATATACCACATTATTGTGGTGTTGTCTGTTTTTATAAGGAGAACCCCTGGCCTGAGATGGGGTTTGAAGGATGTCAGAGCCTTTTTTACTGTCATCATTTCTTTCTGACTGATGTGTAAGGGAAGGTGCTGGGCATCGCAAAGCCCTTGGGTGCAGCTGCCCGCTAGGTGAGCACCCCAAGCAATGTCTGAGGTGTCAGTGGTGATGGTCTGCCCGGTAGGGCAGAGGATGAAGGGAAGACCCTTGTTTTTGGCAGAGGCCCCTGCCCACCAGAGAAACTCAGCCCTTATACATGGGATCAGAGGGAGGGTGGTCTCTAGAGGCTGAGGGTGCTGATACCAAAGTTTCTTTAGATACCACTGAAGTTTCCTCATGTGAAGCCTGGCAAGAAGAATTAGAAGGATGCACGACGACATGTACCCCAGGGCTTGCAGGAACTTCCTCGCAGTGAGGTGACTTCTGAAAGCCAACTGGGTAACGCATAGAGGCAGGAAGCTCTGCTTTTCTGGGGACAGGAAGGCCATTTGGGATGCTGTATCCAGCAGTGCTCCCAAGAAAATGATCCTCCTAGAGGGTGTTTGTTTTGATTTCTTCTTGTTGATGGTGAACCCTAGGGAATTTAGGAGGGTTTTGACAAAGAGAAGGTCCTGCAGCAGCTTTTCTTTGCACTCTGCCTGAATGAGGCCATTGTCCAGATAAGGGTAAATCTGTATATTTCTCTGTCTGCAAAATGCTATGTTTGGGGCTACGCATTTGGTAAATACTCTGGGTGCAGTAGATAAGCCAAAGGGTAGAGCAGAGAACTGAAAGTGTTGTGGGCCTGCTCTGAAGCCCAAGAATTTCCTGCAGGATTCCCTTATGGGGATGTGGAGGTAGGCATCTTTTAGGTCTAGGGTCACTAGCCAGGCATTTTTTGTCAGCACAGGCAGCAGCTGCTGCAAAGTTAGCATTTTGAATCTGGGGACCACCGGGGAGGTGTTCAGAATGGATAGATCCAGGATGGGGTGCCAAGTGCCCTCTTTTCTGAAAACAAGGAATATTCTGGAATAAAAGCCTTTGCCTGTTTGATCTGAGGGGACAGGTTCTACTGCCTCCTGGGATATGAGAGTTTTCACGTGTTTCAATGCCTCTGCCCACTGATTTGGAGGTAAGTCTGGATACCCTCTTGGAATTGGGAGTTTGCTGAAAGAGAATTTGTATCCCTGAAAAATTATCTTTAAGACCCACTGGTCCTTTGTTACAGAAAGCCAATTTTCTTTGCAGAGGGAGGCCCTTCCTCCTAGCTTTTGATGAGTGAAGGGAGGGCAGAGGGAAGAGGGAGCCATTGGGAGTTTTTGCCATAGAAGTGTGGTTTAGAACTCCCTGCCCTTGGGGTGGAAGTGGTCCACTGTTTTCTTCTCTGCTGGCCCTGGCATAGGGGCCTGGATGGTCTTTCCCTGTGGGGCTTACCCTGGCCCTGCCTGCTAGGTGCAGGGAAGGACCAGTGCTTAGAGGGAAAGTTCTTGCTGAATCTGGGAGGTTAAACCTGAAAGAAATCTTTTACTGTCTGCATATATTTTGCTTTGTCTTCCTTCTTTTTAAGCACCGCTTCTGCTTTTACTCCAAACAAGCAGTCTTTATCCAAGGGTCCATCAATTAATTTAGACTTGACATGATCAGGGAGAGGATATTCCTTCAACCATGCATGTTTCCTAATAACAGATCCTGTCACTGCTGCCTTGCTAGAGGCTTCTAGGGTGTCATATCCACAGTATAATGAGTGTTTGGCCACTTGACAAGTAGAGTGCAGTAAATCCGCTAACTCTTTCAAATTGGCACAGTCAGGAAAGGTTGAAATCTTTTGCTTTAATAGTTCCAAGGTGTGTTGTTGATATTTTAACATATGGAACTGACAGTTGAGTGCTCTGATAGCTAAGGTTGCAGAGGTGTATACTTTTTTACCCCATCTGTTCAGAGGTCTGGAATCCTTGTCAGAAGGAATATGATTCTTGGCAGAACTAGTCTTAGCCCCTTTGGGTCTCCGTGTAATGACCTCTGTGTCTGCAGCAGGATTTCTGAACAGGTATTTGTGAGAATCCGGTACCCTGTAATACATGCCAGGTTTACTGGGAGCAGATTGGAAGGCATCAGGGGCTAAGCAGGATTCATGGAAAACATCACCCACCACTTCTAAAATAGGGGGGGTGGGCAGGGGTCTGTGCTGGGGCAGGTCCAGAAACTCTCTAAGTCTTTTCTTAGACTGGGGTAAATCCTGAGATTCCTATTGGAAATGTTCCCTGAGGGTGTGAAGGGTTTCCCCAAAGGAAAGGCCTTCTGGAGGGGAGGCAGAAGGGATGGATTCCTCTGCATCGGAATCCTTATAAGCTGTTAGAGGTTGTTGTTCCTCTTCAAAATCTGAATAGTCAGATTCCTCAGAATCCTGTTCTGTCAATTTCCGGAGAAAGGTGTATTTTCCTTTTAGAAGTTGTGGCCTGACTACCCCTGATAAGAGAGATGACAGTCTCCACCATTTTAAGCATTTGTGCTTGGGGTGGTGGAACAGGGGCAAGATGGTGGCTAGAAGCAGATTTTCTAGGAGAGGCCTGGCTTCTAGGCCTAAGAGTATCAGTCGGTCTGAGAGAAATGGTAGGAGGATGAGAAGACATTGTTTTTTGTCTAGATTCGGTAGTGCAAAAGGCCTCCTCAGAACCCAGTGCGCCTGTGTCACGACTCCAGACTCAACCAAGGCAGAGACAGCCAAATGCTCAGAAGATGAAGAAGATTTCTGTGGCATACCGAACTCAGAAAGGGTCTTGGTGGAGGCCTGCGTAGATATTGAATCGGGCATCAGGGGCTGCGAAAGCACCTCACTGCATTCTGGAGAAATGACGACCTACTTAGCGGTAGAGTCATCGGAAGGTTTAGCCTTGTATGGTCTGTCTCTGTTTATCTCTGCGTTTTTTCGGAATGTCCAATGATTGTTGGCTGACGGATGCCATTTCGGAATGCGAAGATGGAACACGAAAATACATGTCTACAATAAGAACTCTACAGCGTATGGTTCTCGTGTTACAGAGGGAACAGGACCGGCAATGGGGGCCGTCGTGTTCTGGGCCTAAACAAGTGAAGCAGTAAGAATGAAAGTCTTGGTGTGGGATCTGCTTTCCACAGGTGAGACAATTGTTAACTTTTTCGGACATCAGTTAGTGCAAGAAAAAAGGGCCCCCAACGGGGTACTTAGCTTTAGATGTTTTCAGCTGAAATTCGAACTCTGGTAGCGACCGACTGGCACTCTTGTGAAATGCTTCTGCTATGGGCTCCACAGCAAGAGAAACTGATGTAATGACGTTGGCTGATTTGCATTATAGCACTGACAACCTGATGTCAGACTATAAACAACGGCAGCCGATGCAGAAAAACATTGACTCTGGTATTCGGGGGGGCCGAGCGCTACCACAGCAGGGATAACCCTACAGGTGATGACTGCAACAGTGAAACACGAAGAACATCATCAGTTTCTCATGTTTACATCATTACTTTGCATCTTTAACTTAACTTTTATCGGTGTGTCATGTGAGGCAGCTGAGGGTCACCGACTCTGACGGTTTCAGATTCGGCAGTGTGCATCATATATCACGGAGTGGTCTTTTGCAGTTTTGATGAGAACCGCCTTGTGCAGCTTGGCCTTCTGTTGCATCCAGCTGCTGCAGGCTATATCTAGGTTATCTTACAAGACAAATCTACAGTAAGTGTACTCTGCCCTTCAATGTCCAGATGAATACTACTACCACTCAGAAACTGACTTGGAACAAGGGCTATTTGCTACTGTTATGAGAAAGAGCAAAGTATTACTGATTCCCAGTTGAGTGCTGCTGTGCTGAGACCAGCACTATCTCCACTACTAGACAGATCGCACCTCCAGTAGTCATTTCAAAACCTCATAGATGCTACTGCCCATTTCAGACCAATTTATTAAGGACATGGAACCATGGATTTGCAATTTCCAGATGTTTCTTTAGCCAGCTTGGTTGAAATGGGTATCCTGAGACAATGTAGCAATTGTCTCATGTTTACGGACAACCACTTACTACTTAAGCAAACTGACACAGTGTTTGAGAGATGTAGGATCTCACAAAACAAGAAGAGAAGCAACTCCAGAATGCTAAATGGAAAAATAAGGAAGTATTTGGATAGTATGTGGGAGTTTAAAAGGGTTACTGTTAAGCAATTTTTTGAAAAATCTTTAGCACAAAAACCTTTAGCACAATGACTTAATCAACAGAGAGAAAAAAATGTCTGTAACCAAACTTGGGTGGCCTATGAAAAGAAAATAACCAGAAATCCTACAGAGGATATTTTTGAAATTTTATAATGATATTTACAATGCAGGGGAATGCGGAAACCAAGAAATGGTACAAATGAAAATATTCATGGAAGACTTAATAAAATCAAGATCAGAGAATGACAAGGTTCAACAATTAATAACTAAGACAGGAAGAGATGAGATCACAGCAGTGATGTATAATCAATCAACAGGGAAGTTTCCAGGAACAGACAGCAATCCTGGTGAAATCTGGAAGTTAGGAGTGAAGAAAACAATAAAGACATGGAATGTTTTCTTTAACTTCAATTTAAAAGGGGGAGGGGCAATACCAGCATCTTGGAAGAAAGCAGTGGTTGTTGTATTACCCAAGGTGGGTAAAGACCCTTCAAACTGAGACTCATATAGACCCATTTCAATTTTAAAACAGAATTACAAAGTGTTTTTGTCCTCACTGGTTAACAGAATGGCAAAGGTGTAGTCAATGCCAGTAGAACAGATATGTATGTGTGTGTGAGTGTGTGTGTGTGTGTGTGTGTGTGTGTGGGGGGGTGTCAAACATTTGACTTAATACATCAATGATGATCTACAGGGAAGCAGTGTGCAAGAAAACACTGGGAAAGCATCCAACAGATTCAGTTGGGATTTTATACATAGAGTGACTGTGGCATTTGCATTCACGGACAGAATAATATGGTTAATAAACTGAATAAACAAAGGGTCATAAACAAGACATAAGGTGAGAGGGTTGCTCTCTGATGAGCTCTGTTTGAACAGAGGAATGTCGTCTTTCTCCGCAGACATTTGCTTCATAAAGCAGCTGGCAAGGAAAATAATGGATTCAAATATTCAGTTTTATAACTGGTAGGGAACTCAAGAAAAGTCAGCTTGATTTGCAGATGATATTATGTTAAACTTGATAAATCCAGAAAAGAACATTTCAGTGCTGTTGAACACTGAGGCAGTTTCAAGTCTTCTAAGACTATAAAACAAATGAAGATAAAAGAGACTGTAGCAGTAAACTATTTACCCCCTACTTACAGAGTCAAGATAAGATGAGGTACTTGGGTATACTGATTCAAAATGATTCTGTATGGCAACTAAGGATAAATGGGAAGGAACTAAAAAAAAAAAGATAATATGAACAGTGAAAAATAGGAAGCTCTTGATTATGTATATGGCTAGTAACATCCAAACAGAAAAAAACGTTTTTTGTTCCTTTAGTTTTATACACAGGTCAGGCATATTTTTATGAAGCAGAACTTAAGTTCTGGATGATAAATTAACTAAGTGCTAAAGAAATTTATTTGGGAGGGGAAAACGGCAAGACTTAAGTGGGTTAATCTGATTTTCCCCAGAGAACAAGGTGGTTTAGGATTACTTGATTTGAAGGGGTACTTCAGATCTACACATTTAAGACTCATATAAAATTATTTAAACTCCATTTTTTGTATTAATTTTAATGTCTATAAAACTATTATTCTTATTACGCTTTGTGATACGTTTCTCCCTGGGCATCCCCTGATAATGGGCTCCTACCCAGTTGGACTTTCCTGGTTAAAAAAAAAAAAAAAAAAAAAAAAAAAAAAAAGAAATGTGAATAAATAAATAAATAAAATAAACCCACCCAAGAAGAAGAATATAAATCAAAGTGGAGAAAGTCAATGATAAAAAAGGAAAGGGAGGGAGGGGGGATTAAGGGATAAAGAAAGGATTTTAAAGGTCCTTAAGGGAAAATAACCATACAGAATTGTATATCTTATTATATTGTATTACATTTACGTTACATATTTGTATATACAGAAACAGTTACACATCTTGTTGCTGGTTGTGACATGCTCAGAGCTGCAGATATAAATACTGAAAAGAATAACAATGTAGCAAAACTGTTGCACTGGGGACTGCACAAACATTACAGTACAGAAATAGCTAAGAAGCATTACAAACATGGCCCACAAAGAATTACTGAAAATTAAGTTCTGATAACATGGGATCGTCCAATAACAGCAAGCTAAGAAAGCAGAAGCAAGAATACAGATAGAGTAGTCAAAGAGAAAAAAGGAACAAAAGTATTAATTACTGAAATAGTTGCACCCAACCACTAAAAGTGCCAAGCATAGTGAGACACAATGTCATAGCGTCCTGCCCTCACCAAGAATGATACCACAGTATAAAGAAAAAAATTCAACAATTGGGTAAGCTTCTGGTGTCATTCAAAGGGGATCCAGTGTCTGTCAGCCTGGGATGACATGCTCGACAAGCCACGCTGCTTCGCTAGAGACGGCTTGCACCTGTCACCCTTAGGCT
The DNA here is from genome assembly GCF_019279795.1 of Protopterus annectens. Taxonomy (NCBI): domain Eukaryota; kingdom Metazoa; phylum Chordata; order Ceratodontiformes; family Protopteridae; genus Protopterus; species Protopterus annectens. The sequence goes on from NC_056744.1 coordinate 381,819,406, forward strand.
TTCGAATACTGGTCAAGGCACTTGCCACCCCCATAGTGCCTTTTTTAGGCAAGGTTCAAAAGACAAACCCACCGCCATAAATAGCACAAGTAACAAAAAACTGAGGGCAATGCTGCTCAATGCCAGAAGTCTAAACCTCAAAATGCACGCACTCGAGGCACTCCTCAGTATGGAGAAAATCAATATATGTGCAGTAACAGAAACCTGGTTTAAGGCTCCAGAGAGCACCCCAGCACTACCAGGCTACACCTCATACCATACATTTCGGCCATAGAACCCAAACCAAAATACAAAAGGCTGGGGCGTATCCATATTCATCAAGGATACCCACACCTCCAGGTTAGTGGCACAGCATGATGCTTCAGAGATCATCCACGTACAACTAACAATGGGCAAAACTGCAATTCAAATGTAGCTTGCTACAGATCACCCACCATGTCCAAGATCCCCATTCCACATTTCTGGAAACAGTGGGAAACATAAAGGTCCTACCAAACACCCTGATATTGGGTGATTTCAATTACCCAAACATTAACTGGGAGAACTACTCAAGTACTAACTCCCTTGCCCAACATTTCCTAGAATTTACAAACTCAAACACCCTGGATCAACTGGTCAACACCCAACCAGAGATGACAACATATTGGACTTGGTCATCACCAACATGGGCGACCCCTCACTGGTTAGATCTGACCATAAACTAATCACTCTGCATATCCACATTCCGCTCCCAACCCCGGTCAAAGAAGCCACTACGAAAAACTTTTCAAAAGTAAACTTCACGTTACTTAAGACTGAGGTGGAATGTTTCAAAGCCCTCATGCCAAAGGATAATGCTATCCAAGCTGCAAAATCCTTTACTAATGCACTCTACGGGCACCTACAAGAATGCATGGATCGTGCTATCCCAAGCAAAACTAAGACTCACTCCTCCAAGAAAAGGAAACCAGTCCGGTGGACCCCTGCCATAAACAAGCTATACAATAGAAGGAGGAAACTAGTACAGAAGAGAGTAAAATCCCAAGAAGGGAAGACATCCCTGATCAGTATCAGCAAGAAACTACGATCCCTCATAAAATCTTCCAAGGCTAGCTTCGAAAGAAAAATTGCCAAGGACTCCAAAGATAACCACAAGGCATTCTTTAGCTATGTCAAGAATCTAACTGGCAATTCTCAGATCTACTCGGAGTTAGTGCAGAATGGCACAAAATACACTGAACCGACCGATATCGCCAATATCCTGGCAGACAGGTTCAGTGCAAACTTCACCCCCTCTCACCCCCAAAAGGGCCCATAACCATACCAGAAGAATGTAGTGTCCCTAAAAATCATAGACACTCGGGTTAAAACAGCCCTCTCCCAAAGCCAAAAACACAGCATCAATGGGACCAGACGGTGTCCCAGGCTGCGTCCTACATCAGCTCAAAGATGAACTAACCCCTCACCTAAATACACTGTTCAGTCTCAGCCTTTCCACAGGCTACGTGCCCATAGAGTGGCGCATAGCAACGGTTATTTAGCTCCACAAAGGTGGAGCCACAACAGACCCCAGGAACTATCGCCCTATAAACCTGACTAGCTTGGTCTGCAAGGCTATGGAGCGCATCATCATGGATCTCATTAACAGAGACATTGGGAACCTCCAAACACAGGACTTTACCCAGTTAAGCTTTGTTAAGGGCAGATCATGCCTCCTAAACCTGGTGGGCTTCTTTGAGACAGTTACCAAGGCTACAAATGAGGGAAAGGTGGCCCACACAGCCTACCTAGACCTCGCAAAGACCTTTGACACCATTCCCCATTCTGGTATTGTAGACAAGCTCACCAGCCTGAACATAAACCCCTACGTCACAAGATGGGTTGCCAACTGGCTCACGGACAGAACCCACATGGTAAGAATTGCAGGAGCTTGGTCTGACTCTAAACCGGTTACAAGTGGCATTCCCCAGGGCTCAGTCCTAGGACCCCTCCTGTTTGGCATATACTTCTCAGAGGTACAGGCAAGCATACTTAAATATGCTCCCATATAAACTGCAGGAGGAAGCAATTTTGGTTACATTGCAGGTGCTGAGTAAATACAGCTGTGTAAGAACTTGCCATAACAGTAGATGTTCTACTGATCATTGTTGCAAAATTCTAAACAGACGTTTGGCCGGAGTACCAAAGCTTAAACCTTCCCTGCAGCATACTTCTGACATATGACCTTAACTCGCAGAGCAGGGGTATACAGGTGGAAGAAGAGCAAAAAACCTCAGACTATCTCCAAGCCAGTGGCCTAAAGACATCTAAGAAAGAGTGGTCAGCTATAAGAGGGCCAAGCAGGATGTGAGAGGTGCCCCCTCTGCCCTAGGGTCTTCACAGACAGTGCAGAAAGAAGGAGACAGTACCTTAAGGGGGAACAAGGATGGGAATAATACTGCAATGGTGGTCAGTAAGACATCTACTGCTACGGCAAGTTCTTACACGACTGTACTGTGTCTTGACTGATATCACTGAAGCAGTATTTCATACAGATGGACGACTTCCACAGCTCAAGGGAACAGAAGGGAGGACAGTCAATGGATAAAAGAACTGTTCAGAGAGGACTGACTTAGTGAAGGCAGCTCTGGATCTTCAAAAGGCATCAATTATGTAGTATTTGGTGAAGGTGCACACAGAAGACCAGGTGGCAGCCTCCAGGATCATCCTGGCATCCCCTTTGTAGAAGACCCCCCAGGAGGCCACTGTCCTGGTACAGGGAGCTTGAGTGTAGGTGGGCAAAGACTTGCCATGGTGCAAGTAACACAAGTTAATGGACTTGTTATCCAGCTGGCAATAGCTTATTTTGATACTGAATGGCCTAGTCTGGAGTCCATGAATGAGACAAACAGTTGATCTGACTTACAAATAGATTAAGTCTTAACCAGATGCAATCTCAGCTATTTGTTCACATCTAGAGAATGTAGAGTCTTTCACCCCTGTTCTGTGGGTTCAGAAAGAGAGTGGGCAGGCTGATAGCCTGGTTGAGAGACATCTCATTCACCACTTTATGCATGAAGGAGGGGTTAACCCTCTAGCATGAAGGTGAGGGGACAAGGTGGGGTCACGGGTTTTCTTTGTGGTCTTAGATGCAGCACCCCTTTCAAGAATTGCTTGACCTCAGACCTGGACATAACTGGCGGATTGAGGGGCAGACAGAGATGGCTAACAAATGGGCTTTAATGGGGGAGTATGCCAGATCTGTACTCATGACCTCATACAAGAAAGTTAAAATTAGAGGAACCACTGACTTTGTGGTGGCCTGTTTGTATGATACCATATAGAAAATCTCTTCCCTTTGGCTGTGTAGGATTTTTGAGTAATGAGTCTCCTTGCCTCCTGAAGAACCCAAAACAAATCCTCAGAAAATCAGTATCTTAAAGGGACCAGAATCCTATCATCCATAACTTTAGGTTTAGGGTGTCAGGCTGGGATGAAGCAGCAATCTCTTCTGCAGTGGGATGAGGTCCACTTTTAGGGGAATGAATGCTGTCCTGGCCAAAAGGGAGTCACAAGTGTTTTTTTTTCTTTCTAGATGTTTAGTAATATGTTTGGTATTAGACAAAATGGGTGGAAGGTGCAAAGGAAGACTTCTGTCCACTGAAAAGAGAATTCATCTGTCCTCCATGCCAAGGGGCAAGGGGTCCTAATGTAAAAGAGGGGGAGCTTCTTCTTGCATGGTTTTCCTCATTTGTGAAGTGCATCTAGGAAGACCTATTTATTTAGAGTCCATTCATGGAGGCCCTCGATGGATCTGCTTAGTGAATCTGCCAGAACATTGTCCTGTAATGTAATGCACACTACCTGAAGAGACATATTCCTTTGGGTATCTAGGTTCCATGAAGTCTGAGCCAGTCTGTACAGTTGCTATGATTTCATTCCTCCTTGCCTGCTTATGTGCCACACAGCAGTAGTGTTCTCTGTGAAAACTCAAAGAGGGCCTGGCTTCCAGAGGGCTGAGAAAACCTGAAGAGCTTGGATGTGAGCCCTCATCTCTTTCAGACTGATGTGTTCTTTTCTGACCTTGACTGCTGACTTTGTGGATACCTATCCAAGCCTTTCAAGCCTCATCTCAGGTGTCTTTGTACACTTCCTGACTTGGAGTTTGTGCTGTGAAAGGTAGCCCTGGACTGAGGTTCACCTAGGCCACCCACCATAAGATCTCCTTATTGAGACAAGATATGAGGAGAATCCTGTCTAGTTGGCAAAAGTGTTGAGACCATACAGCTTTCAGGTCCCAGTGAATTTTTCTCATATAGAATCTGGCTAAACAGAGCATTGGAATGGTTGCTGCCATGAATCTCAGTGCTCTTAGAATCACCCTGGTTAAAAAGGGCCTTGAGGGATGTTAGGGACCGGAAGTAAACTGCACAGCTTTGTACCTTTTCCTGAGGCAAGTAGGCCTGCACCTTCTTGGTTTCTAACCTACAGCTCAAGAAAACTAGTTCCTGAGTGGGTTAAAGGGAGGACTTTTTGTAGCTGACAATGAACACCGACTGCAGGACGAAGTTGAGTGTGAAATGGAGGTATTACATTAAGATCTGGGGTGAAGACGCCTGGATAAGGAGATCATCTAAACGGAATAATCTGAATTCCCTTGAGTGAGATGAGCAAGTATAGAATCTAAAAAACTGAGAAGTCCTGCACCAAAGTCTTTATGCCAAAGACTGAAGAAATCCAAAAATGTATGTATGGCAAAAGACACCAAGGCAGAGGCACAAGATAAAAACAGCTGAAGTTTTATTAAAAACAGAAGTAAGTGCTTTCAGGCAAACGTGCCCTTCATCAGACAATAAGAAACAATTAAAAACCAACATTTAAACATAATGTTGTCCAATCACATTCAGTAGTTTACCGTCCTTTTTTCTCAGAACAGGTTTTAAAGGCCCAGTTACATTTAAACCAGGACTCTTAATCAGCCCGTAGTCTTATGATCCACCTTGATTCACTGCACTCAGTTTCAATGATTAAATCTCCACCCTTTATATTTTTATGCATCACTTGTAGCACCATAAACTTGAAAAAATGGTCTGAACTTTCTACAATATGCAATGCTAGGGCATTTTGTCCATCATGATGTCTGATATCAAAGAAATGCCCAAAAATTCTCTCTTTCAGCATGCAATTGGTCTTGCTAACATAAAATGAATTACACAGTTGGCATATAGCTAAATAAACTACATTCCTAGTTCTGCAGTTGGCATAACCCCTCAATGAATAGGTCCACCCTGTTCTAGGATGTACAAAAGAATTGTTGGTGCCGATGTAGGTACAAGCCCTACAATCATGACATAGATGTATCCCTACACATCCAGTTTTCATAATAGTGGATGGATTAGTCATAGGTTCCTTACAGAGCATGTTCTTCAAATTTCTATTCCTTCTAAAAGTGAACCTAGGTCTATCCCCAACTATCGCTGCTATCCTGTGATTTAATTGTAACACTTTCCAATTACGTTGTATAATATCACAAATCCCCCCTATATCACTGCTATATGTAAGCAGTAATTGTCCTCATGGAGGAACAAATCTATTGTGTCTATTATTGATCCCTCCCATTGGTACCCCTGTGATACCAAGGTTTGGCAGTTCCATCACGCTTAATTCTAATTTCTTGCATGGACCTATCTATCAACTGTCTACTGTATCCTCTTTCTACAAGATTCCCCATAAGGACATCTGTCTCAATGTCAAACTGTTCCTCACTGGTACAAAGCCGAGAAATCCTATGGGCCTGTCCTTTCACTGTTCGTGAAAGTATGTCTAGGATGCATGCTGTCAAAGGAAAGCAAGCTATTCTCCCAACAATGCTTCTTATATAGCATGGTGTCTATCTTACGTAATGTATCTTTCACTAAATGTACGTCCAAATAATCAATGTCAGACATCGAAGAACTAACAGTAAATCTAAAAATCTCTGTGGTGCCCTCATGGTAACCCACAAAAGAAGACAACTGCTCAACTGTGCCCTTCCACAAAAAGAAAACATCATCAACAAAATAAACACAATATCCCAAGTTGTCAGACCAAGGATGAATATGCTGAAATATCACCTCATCCTCCCAAAATGCTAATACGAGGTTAGCATAAGAAGTGGCACAGGGAGTGCCCATAGCAACACCCTGTGCCTGCCTATAGTAAGTCCCTTGGCATGTGAAAATATTATGCTCAAGTATCAAAGCCAGCAATCTGCAAACTCTTTCATTGCTGACGTCATCCAACTGTGCTTTATTTGCCAAAATATGTTCTATGGCTTTAAGCCCATAGTCATTGTCAATCACAGTAAACAAATTTTTCACATCCATAGTGACAAACATGTAATCTGGACAACTAAAACCTTCCATATAACAAGACAAACTGGTTAGGAAATGTGCAGTGTCTCTTGAAATCCTGGGGTATACCTCAACCACCGGTCTTAGGGCACATTCAACCCAAACAGACACATTTTCCGTGGTCCAACCCCTCCCTGAGACGATAGGTCTCAGGGGAGGATTAGAGTCATCCTTATGCAACTTAGGTAAACCCTTGAACTCGGGAATCCTTGGATGCTCGCTGAGAAGGAATTCATATTGGGATTGCGCTAACAAACCATTCTTCTGCATGTTCATTAACCTGGTCCTGATTTTACCCTTTAAAGTATTTACCATCACAGGAGATAGAGGTACAAAAGTAGATGTATCACACAACAACGAACAAAGTTTGTCACAATAATCATTCTTGTTTAAAATGACAATAGCCCCTCCCTTATCAGCTGATTTGATTACAATCCGATCATCCTGCTAGAGCTGCTCTAAAGCAGTGTGTTGCTCTTGTGTTAAATTATGGTATCTATGTCTATGTTAATCTTGCACATATTGTTCAATCTCTATCTGACACATCCTAACAAAAGTAGTGACCGTGGGATTATTAGTCGGTATGAAATCACTGGGTTTCCTCAACTCTGTAACTATTTCACAAGCCCTATCATGAAACATATTTTTCAAGGAAACATTTCTAGCAAAACACATGACATCAATGATTACCTGACTGTATTCAGACATATTATATGGAACAAAGGTCAAACACTTATTCAACACCGAAAGTTGCTCAGCCGACAACTCGACATTAGATAAATTATATACAATGTTAGTACTGTCAACAGTGTCCAAAGTCATTGTGAAACTCTGCGTCTTTTCGGTCCCTGTGATAGGGAAAAGCTCCGCTTCTGTGAGTTCTTCTTTTTCACAGGAGCTGGTAACATTGGAAAATTTATACTATGAAAACCTGGTACTTCTTTAGGCCTGGCTCCCAATAATGAAGGAGCTCCCTGACTGATGGATGCTGCATCCCCCTGTGTCGGGAGCACAGACATGGGGAAGCCATTGTTCTGTGCTGTCGTTCTCGTTTCAAAAGACCTGTTCTGCTCAGTCAAAACTGTCGAGATGGTCAAAGTCTCCAGCGTCGTACCCATATCACTTGCAGGTCCGGCAGATTGCTGTTGTACCAGCTGCTGTTCATGTAGCTCATTTGAAGCAGGCTCCCTACCACTCTGAGTGGAGCCTAATCTCTGGCGTGCATCGTTGATATCACGTGGCCAAACAAAGATGCATCCTGCTGCAAAATCATTGTAATCTCGTACGAGTTTCTTTAGTTTCACACGCTGAAGCCTGGTATCAAAAGCAGCTAGCATGTAAAATAGATCATTAACACAAACTATCTGTTGTTGTTCTTTGAACCGAAGCTCAATGTCCCTTTTCAGACACTCAACATCACTAGCCAATTGTTTCTAATCCGGAGTGAAGAAATCTATAAGCAGTCTCATATATGCTAAACTGGTTTGTAAATTTGTCTCCTGCCATCTGGCAAGCAGCTCAGGGTATACCTTGCCCTGTGTAGGCATGCACAGGACACGTAAACCCCTGAGTACAATGTTATTTTTGATGCATGCTTCCAACTGAAATCTCTGCCACTGTAAGTGTTTCAAACGAGTGGCACTTCTATACAGTCTATTTAGCATAACTTGAAGATCAATCTTACCTCGGCTGTTAAAGTCCGGCTCCATGTTCCTTCTGAGAAAAAGGAGGGCAAACTACTGAATGTGATTGGACAACATTATGTTTAAATGCTGGTTTTTAACTGTTTCTTATTGTCTGATGAAGGGCACATTTGCCTGAAAGCGCTTACTTCTGTTTTTAATAAAACTTCAGCTGGTTTTACCTTGTGCCTCTGCCTTGGTGTCTTTTGTCATACATACATTTTTGGATTTCTCAAGTATAGAATCTCAAGAATTTCCTGCAGGAGGGTTTAATGGGAATATGCAGATAGGAATCTTTCAGAGACAGACGGACTATTTAATGCCTATGGGAGAATATAGGGCAAAAATGTCTTTGGGAAGAGCATTTTGAAGATAGGTACTTTGAGAAATGTGATCAGCAAGAGAGATCCAGAATGGGTCTCTACTTCCTTCCTTTCTTGGAACCAGAACAGTCTGGAGTAAAAACCCTTCCCACAAATTGAGTGAGCACTGGTTCTATCGTGCTTTGGACCTTTGGTTCTTGAAGAATAGAAGGAAGAAGCCTTACGTGATTTTGGGGTACAGGGGGACACTTTTCAGGCAGGAAGTTCCTTCCAAGTCATAATGTAACCTTTTTTTATGATGAATAGTAACTACTTGTCTGTGGTAATCTTTTCCCAGTCTGAAATGGAGTGACTGAGCCTTTTCAAGAGGAGTAGGTTCATAGATTTATAGGTGTGTATAGGCCAATGACCACTAGAGCTTTTTTAAGCCTAGCCATACATGCTAAATCTCTGACAAGTTCTGGTACCCTTGCAGGGGCTTGGGAGATGAAACATTTAAAAGTAGGGGCATGGGAGATGGACCACTTACAGGCTGCCTTTAGCCATGAAAGACATATGTGCCAATCCAGGGATGAATTTCCTGTTCCCCATCTAATTGTGGAAGTTACACTTGAATTGAGAGGAACTCTGCTTCACATGGATAGGGAGCCCGTTCCAGAGAAAAAGTAGTCTCTGGGATACATAACTGTCTCTCCAGCAGGTCATACTTATATCACAGGCAAGGTTTGTGTGTTTAGAATGGGTAATTCTGGTGCTGTTTATTCTGGGGATATACAGAGGTCCATCAGGGTTAGGCCAGACAACATCTTATATGCCAGGTATAGATCTCCCTCTAACAGCTTGTAGGAGACAGAATACAGGGATAGGGCTTTCATGCAGTCTGCAAAGGGCATGTTACTTATGCCGTGTCTTCTTTTAGTGAGGACCATCTGTGGACATTCCAATTGTTGGATATTCCTGGTTAGGTACAAAGAAAAGGGGCAAATTACTGAATGATCTCTGATGACTGCTGAACACAGCAAAACAATGACTTTCTTGTTCCTAGATGCCGTGTTGACGTGTCTTTGTTTATATGCTGCCGAACACAGAATGATTTTTCCTTACTACTGTAGACACGTGATGGTCCTACGTCAGGGTAGGACAGAGGGCAAGGGGGCTTGGAAGATGGTGACAGTGACTTACCTGAGAAGAGAGGCTGTCTAGATTTATGGTCCCTCGCTGTTTTTTTTTTTTCTGGAAATCTCTTCCTTGGCACCTTCCTGTACTTCTGGTGGGGGGGGTGGGGGTTTCCCTTTGAACAAAAGAAGTAGGCTTGGATAAAGAAGTAAGTTGGATTTGTCTACAGTCCTTCATAGTTTTACATTGTTCTTGTACATTTTTGAATAAATTTGTTGCCCTGTGGTCTGAACAAAAGAAATTTGTCCAAGGGTGAATCAATGAAAGGTTTAAGCTTTTGAACCCCAACCAGGCATCAAGAGTGAAAACCCATGTGTTTGGAATGCTGCAACAGTGATCTCAGTCACGACATCAGCACTCTTGGCAAACACCAAATACTGAAGCAATACTAATTTCATTAACTCCAATCATATTGTGACTCAGGAATGGGGTCCATTCTTGGGATAAGGTAGCAGAAAGCATTTTAAGAACTCAGCCAGTGCAGGAATAAAGAAAAGAAATTTTATCAGTTATGCATTTCTGTCAGTAGTGGTATAGAAAATATGCAAGAGAGGATTGGAATTTATTGGATAAAAATTAGCAAAGGAACCAAGGTTTTGGGAGCAAATCACTCAGAAGGGAAATGTAACAGAGTGGGATTAGACTATTCAAATTTTGGACAGAAGGTTAGACAGCGCCCTCCCTAGCAGGGATTGACAATACAGCAGAGGCAGACAAAAAGGGTCAGAGAACATCTAAGTGAAGGGCTAGCTGTAGTAGAGTTTTGGTTGAGTCTCGAATACAAACTGCTTTTAAATGTAAATAAGTAGCAGAATGTATAAAATACCGCATGCTAATTATAAAAATCAATCAGGGAAGGTTATAAAAACCTCAACAAAGAGAATGGAAAGAGAATTTACAATTTGTAAGGCCCCAAACATGCAACAAAGTCCAGAAGGTTTAGGATTTTTCCATGGAAGTGTTTGCATACGTTTTGTACCTCAAGTCCCCAGCCTGACAGCATAGAAGTTAAGGTGCAGGATTACCAACTCATATACCTGGGTTCAAAACCTGGCTGTGGAATGATGGGGCAGTAGCAATATTTGTGCAAAAGAAATGCCTGAGAATCTACTTCCATAATATGCACCGCAAAAACCCTATGGGGTCTTCTCAGAGTCACCATAATCTGAGTTTGACTCAAGAGGCAATTACTTGCTTTACACCTCCACTTCAGTGGATTTTTTTTTTCAGCTAGACAGCAGATGCTGGAGGCATGATGGAGAAGACAGAGGTAACTGGGAACATGTGTTCTGGGAATGTGTCAAGTTGGCAGATTAAGAACATCTCATCCCACCAGTAATAATCCCAAAGATGCAGGAAAGGGAGATTATTTTAGACTGCTGTATGTGGCTTCTTACTCCAGGGCACGGCAACAAATACTGGAAACCAGCAGATGAAACATACACATAAGGGGACTCTATGTTTTGACAGGCGATACCTCAAAGTCTACTGAAAACTCACATCCTCAACATGAGAAAGGCACCCTAAAGCTAATGGTGTTCCTCAAACCTAGAAGACACAGACTGGTCTTAACCTCGATGCTCACTGCATGTTCCATAAGCTGCCAAAGCTACAACCTTTCTGGGTTCTCTTCTTAAGCCAGATCAACCGTGAGTATGAGTCCAACTTCATGTCAGTGAAGCCTGTCCTCAGAAATAGCATCAGAGTGGACTTCTCCAAGGACTGTAACCACAACAGCATCCAGGCCAGTGACACTATACAGCTGTAGTTCAACAAAACTACTTTTTCATGGAATAAATATGTGTGGATGCTGTGTGCTGTGTGTAAAGAAGCAGCTACTTTAGTGCAAATGGCTTAAAGGACAGTAACTGACTAGTCTTGCATCCCCCAGTTCCTCCCCCAATACCAACAATACTGTGAGTATTCACAGTAACTGTACAAAAGTGGGTACAAAATTAACACTCATTAGAGGTCAGTGGAGAAGGAACTCGTGCAAGGTGGTACATCAATCTAAGATGGCACACAATGAAAGGAGTCCTATAACAGAGTCAGGTTATATCAGCCCATACTCCCTAAGAATGGATTCTTGCATCTGCAGCTCAAGTTTTTGTCACATACCAAACATGTGTTTGAAGCCTAGCCACTGTGCCATACGTCCCTATTAGATGTGAGCCAAGGGACCATTGTCCATCAGGATCTGCTGTCATGAGTGACCCTAAAAGGCCATTCTTAGAGGACAATCCTTTGCCCCTAGTACTACAGATCTAGCACTACATTAGTCAAGGGATTACTACTTCCTGGGATCAGGCTGGTCAGACTCTGCCTCCTGCCAAAGTTCTTGAGGTACAGAATGAAAGAACCTCAAGTCACAACCCCAAAGTGGAATGTGGCAGCAAGCTTCTTCTAGCTCCTGGGACGGAGGATTGACGCAGGATGAAGTACTTCCTAGTCAAGGATGAACAACCAGGGGATGTTGAATATCATACTCCATAAAAGTTAACTCATTCATACTACAATATACCTAATTTAAATAGCAGAAACTGTACATACTACAATGCTACAATATATATAATTTAAATAGAAGAAACTGTACACACTACAATATACCTAATTTAAATAGCGGAAAAGTACAGTTGTGTACACTTACCATAAATGTAGATGTTCGAGTGTATTCACTGTTGCAGTCATCACACTTGGGTTATCTGCCTGCAGGTAGCCCTCAGTCGGCCCGAATACCAGAGTTTTGGGATTTCTGCGTCGGATGATGTCGCCTCTTTCATGACGTCAGGTCGTCAGTGGTATAAAACATGCAGCCAACGCCATTACATCAGTTTTTCTTGCCCCAGATTTCAGGAGCCCCCAAAATAGGAAGCAATTACACGGTGTAGATCACCTTAAGTAAAAAGTAAATACCACTGCCATAAGATATGGACAAAAAAGAGGATAGGTAGAAAAAGTATAGAAAGGGGGCTGGAGGGAGGGTAACCAGGACTGCAACAGTGAATACGCTCGAACATCTACATTTATGGCAAGTGTACACAACTGTATTATGTTCTTTGTGTTTCACTATTGCAGTCATCACACTTGGGTTGATTCCCAAAGCTGAGGAAGGGTGGAGGCAGTCAAGAAGTATTAGGGCTGGCTAGCAGGATTTGTAAGACTGTGTAACAAGTTCAGTTCTGGATTTAGAAAAGACAGGTAAGTGGTAATGCTTGGTGAAGGTGTGTACTGAACTCCAGGTTGCAGCTTCCAGGATGTCCCTGGTAGGGACTCCCCTGAGAAATGCTGTAGAGGTGGAATGAGTTCTGATCCCCTGTGGGGTAGGTTTGCCATGGTGCTTGTAGCAGAAATGGATGCAGTGTGCTATCCATTTGGAGATGGTTTGCTTTTATATGGCCTTGCCCTCTGCCCTTGTAGCAAAACTGACTAGCAGCTGGTCAGATTTTCTGAACGGTTTAGACCTGTCAAGGTAGAACCTAAGCTGTCTGTGTACGTCCAAGGAGTGCAGGATCCTTTCCCCTTTATTCTGAGGATTAGGAAAAAAGGTTGGTAAATGGATGGATAACACAAATGTGATGACTGCAACAGTGAAACACGAAGAACATCTGTATAATGAGGCATGCTGATGGCAGCTCCTTCACAATTTTGAAAGGCATTGTGAATGGCACATAAACAAGACGGACACAAACTGATTAACTCTCTCCTTCCCTCACCCCAGCCAATACCTCTGGCACACAGGCATCTATTAAAAATTGCTCACCCATATTACAACATATTTTCAAATGAGAAAAGCCTATTATGACCTTCCTCATTTGCATTTTGCAGATTCTATGGACTTCTACCTTGTCCCTACCTCTATATGATTTCAGAACACCTTCAGTACAGATATACAACTCCGTGACAATAGCACGAGCACAGCCTTTGTCCAGTACTTCTGACAACAAGTATGCAAAGCCTGTAACATTCCTTAACCCTTTTTAATTCCAAAGCTAATTACTGGAATAAGAAAAGATGAAAGGTAATACTTCATTTGATAGGACATTTGCAGTTTTTATGTGTCAGGGTACTGTTAATTCAGTGCATACATAGAAGAATACAGTTAGCAACCTCAACGCAAATGCCCAAATCAAATGAAGTAGGTGATTGATCAGTTTGTTACAGACAAAAATAAAAAAATGCGCATCATTGTGGAGGTACACAGATACAATGGCACTAAACTTATCCTAGTATGAACATTGTCCTGATAAAATGGCACAAGAAAAGTGTTTTCACAAACACAGCTTGCATTGGATAAGCAAAACCCTTCGACCCTGCAATCAAAGAAAAAAATGTACACCAAGGTGTCACTTTGGACTACACATCATCTGCATTTAGTTACCTTACCAGAGATTCAGTTGCAACTCAACACCCAGCCAGTGTAAGATGCTTTTTTACTGCAGTTTTTATTACTCTTTTTATAGCTCGTGTGATGTTTCCGTCAGTAATATGGTTTACGCTCTATTTTTACAGCTGTTCAAAAACAGCTCATCACACAGCTCATGCCATCTAAAGTCATTTGAGCTCCTACACAGTGACGTCAGCCATGCACCCCAAACGCATTCTGGTGCATACTTATTGCTAAATATAAGAGGGTACATTCTAAAAGACAAATGAGTGCCACAAATATGGGTGACAATTACAGACAGCCACTGTAAACATCAGATGTGCGCCTAGCAGGCCATGAAAGGCAAATGCGATTTTTTTAAAGTAAAAATATACAAGAATACATCACGTACAGTTTTTTTCTGTATATTAGAGCTAAATCCACCTGCTGCATCTGCAGTCAAAATAAATAATGCCAAACATCAAACAAGCAAAACCAGCCCCCCCCCCCCCCCCCCAAAAAAAAAAAAATAAAGGAGGAAAAAATATCTCTGAATGAGGCAGGACACACATACACACAGTGAAGGAACTGTGCTGGGAACCAATGAGAGAAAGAACGTTGATGTTTAGCAAGACATCTGTCCATTGTACTGAGGGAAACTTCTCCCCACCACCAAAACAGCATCTTTTATTGTTTCATCACCACCTCTGAAATGCAACAGACTGAAGCTGGGGACATCTGCAAGGAAGGCAATACCTACCTTTACAACATAGTAATTATTTCAGACCAATATATAACATTACGTGGCTCTCTCAAAGTCAGAGTGCTGTGCTACTGTCATATAGCTTAGTATGATGAGTCCACAAATGTTAGGGATGCAAAGTATGACCCACACGACTAACTTTAGACTTCTGTTTATGTCCCTTTCGTTCTGAAGCATTCACTCTCCCTCAGAGCTACTGCACCACTTTTTTGCAGCTGTCGTCTAAAACTCCATACCAAGTGCTCATGCCTGCTACAACACACACACACACACACACACACACACACACACACACACACACACACACACACACACACACACACACACACACACACACACGCGTTTATGTCAGATTATCGAGTCTTCAGAAACTCGAACTTCATATGAGCGAGACCATATGTTCGCTTTTCCAAAAACTGAAAGCATTTGTATGGAGATCATGATACAGTGGGGACTGGGGAATTTACCTTTTTCCCTGCTGTAGTGCATTACCAGAGTTGGTAGATATAATTTGCAAGGAGTGTGGCAGTTGCAGGGGGATTTTCACCCCCTGCAAAAATGTAGACTTTGGTTGTTTTGTTCTAGTTTTATTTTGAACCCGAACACAAGGATTATTTAAAAGTTAAAAAAAACATTAATTCCCACTTTGTTTGGGACAGTGAAGGTACATAAATCCATCTTAGATCTCCTGATGAGACCCATTGTGGCAGCAGGAGGGTCCAAAAACAGAACCTTTGGCTAAAGTTGTTGACTTCTACTTAAAGGAATTCTTTGATTATAAAAAACATGTGCTTAAGGATTCATGGCACCTTTTGAGAAATTTAGCTGAGGTGGTTTACAAAGAAAAGTTGTATTTCTTTTGTGTTGATGTTAAGGATTTGTTTCTTACCATACTCCATGAGGAGGGCATGGAGTATTTTACTGAAGCATTAACAAAAGCAACAAACTTGTCACGGAATTCAACAGAAGCTTTGTCAACAATAATGGAGTTGGTTTTGAAGAACAATTCTTATGTTCTTTGAAGGAGAACACATTAAACAAATAAAGGGGGTGGCAAAGTGGGCCTCAGCAGCCTCTGTCTATGCCAATATTATTCTTCGACTGTGGGAAAACAAATTTATTTTTTAGTCCATTTACAACACTTTGATTTATAAATACTACTGCTATTTGGGTGATATCCTTATTCTATGGGACGATGAGCTGGAAAAAATACCATATTTTGTAGAATTTATCACCACCACAACCATATTTTTGTCATATAACTACACTATCGGTTTGGATAGTATTGATTATATAGATATACATCTGTACAAAAATAAGTTAGTTGGGTGATTTGAGTCATCTATTTAAAGAAAGTCCACCTATTCTAATAGCTTTTTACATTTTGATAATAATCATCCCTTTTGGCAGAAGTGTAATTTAGTGAAAGGTCAAATGATCAGAATATCTAGACTGGTTACTGAAGAAGCATGTTTTATCTCTGAAGCAGATAATCTTATAAAGATGTTTAAACAAAGGAAATATCCAGAGTCTCTGCTAGACGAACAAGGAGCACTAGTGTTAAGAGACGGAGAAGACCCCACTATGCCCCGATATTACTTAAGCCCGACTTTTAAAATAAGAAAAAGCAGACTGAATTTAATACTGGTATGATTTGTGTTATGACTTTTAACCATAAAGCTTCAACTATATGGAAGATTTTTGAGAAAAATTGGATAGGGGTGTTTGAGGCATTTAATTTGATGGACAAGTTGGCCCAGCAATCAAGACAGTTTACAAAACAGGAAGAAATATGAACATTTTGAGAAGAATATGAAAGGACTAGTAAAAGTGGGAAAGATGGTCAAGTGTGGAGCCTGAAAATAGTGCAGGTATATTTATGAAACCACCAATATAGTGTTAGGTAATTATAAAGTAGCTTCTGCCACAGGAATGTTTGACTGTAATACTAAAGGAGTGATTTACGTAGCGACCTGTATGTCATGTTTGGCCTTTTACACAGGCAAAATGGAAAATCAATTGAAGATAATAATTTATCAACACCTCTATACCATTAAAAAGAAAGATCATAGGAAGTTACTAGGCTAATAGTTGTAGGGCGCTTACAAGCCTGGCCAGATTCTACCCTTATTTCCATGAACAGCATCTAATGTCCGTGTCCAAGAGGGACACGAGTAGAACCGATGGTGAATTTATGATTACCCATCCAATCTTCCAGATTGCGTTTGAAGAGGGCCAATGAGGTGCTCTGTTTGACATGAAGTGGGAGTCTATTTCAAAGGTGTGGTAAGCTCTGGGATGCAAATCTGTCCCTCCAGCAGGTTTTATTAATGCCACATACCAGGTTAAGGTCTTTAGAGTGAGTATCCAGTGTATCATTCGACTTGCAGATGTGCAGCATTCCCAGTAAAGCGGGTCAGTGATTGCCTTATATGCAAGGCACAGATCACTTCTGAATAGTCTGTATGAAACAGAATAAAGTGACAGTGTTTTCAGATGATCCATATAGGACAGATGCTGAAGAACTTGAATTTTCCTTGTGAGGAGCCTTTGTGGTTTCTCCAACTGCTGCAGGTGCATGGAAAGGTACATACCAAAAGAGGCATTGCACTCAATTATTGGCACGATACAGTAAGAGTACAGGGAGGTTATAACTTCTTTTTTTTCTGGAGGCAGTGTCCTTACTTATGAGATGAGCAATATAGAATGTCCTTTTTGCCACTGTGGACACACGGTGATCAAACGTAAGATTGCTGTCAACTTGTGTGCCCAGGTCTCTCACCACTGAGTGCATACTTAGGGTGTTGCTATTGATGTGGTAGTTAGCAGGACCATCACTCTTACCGAAAGGGATGATAATGCATTTTTTGCATTGAGTTTAACTCCATGACTTTGCCACCAATCATTTGTTTGTGTAAGACCCCCTTGTAGGATGTTGCTATCATTTGGAGATTCTATGACCACACCCAGTTTGCAGTCATCAGCAAACTTTGTCAGCCACAGACCTTTAGCTTTTGCTTGTACTTTGGAGAAATAGATTCCAAACAGCAGAGGTCCCAGGACTGATCCCTGTGGAATATCACTGGATACAGGCCTGCTGTTGGGAGGTGGATTCCTCTATTTTGACTATATGAGTTCTATCAGTGAGCCAGTTAGCGACCCATCTAACAATATAAGGGTTGATACCTAGCTGGGCGAGTTTGTCAATTATGCCTAAGTGGGGACAGTGTCAAAAGCCTTGGCTAAGTCTAGGTAGGCTAGGTAGGCTCTATGCACAGATTTCCCCTTGTCCAGGGCCTTGGTGACTGTCTCAAAGAAGTCCATCATGTTTAACAGGCATGATCTCCCTTTGACAAATCCAAACTGAGCAGGGTCAACTGTTGGAGATTACCTATACCTTTGTTGATAGCGTCCATGAAGATCTGCTCCATGGCCTTGCAGATAAGGCTAGTCAGGCTAATAGGTCTATAGTTCCCGGGGTCAGTGGAAGCATCATCTTTGTGCAATGGAATAACAGTGTCCATTTTCCATTCAGCTGGTATGAAGCTGGTGCTTAGACTATGTTTGACAAGAGTACACAGTGGTGTTGCTAATTCATGTTGGAGCCCATGTAGGATGCAGCCTGGGATGTTATCAGGTCTCATAGATGCTGTGTTTTTGTCCTTAGAGAGGGCGCTTATGACCCATGACCAATGCTTTAAATAAGCACGCTACTAACTGTGTTAACTTTAAGAAATTTGTGTTTTCTATTTTAGAGAGCAGCAATAAATAGTACAGGCAGGAACTGGTCAGCATTTTTGGAATCTAGAGAGGTATATTGGCAAGTTTTGGTTAATGCAACACAAGCCCCAGGAATTAATGACAGAATTTTGATTAGTAGTTTGTTAAGTTTAAAAGTAGACAAAGTATAAGCACTGTTAGAAGACACATGTAAACAACATCTATTTTTTACTCTTTCCAGAACACTTATTTTTATGCTTTATGATACACTATTTTAACGTACTATTTATATACAGTTATGCACGATCATTTTTATATTAACTTGAATTTTTAAGAATTGGTTGTTTCTAAGGCAATTAACAGTATTTAATAGTTTTTTCGGTACTAATATTGTTATTTAATGAATTGAATTTATACATTGTTTAAAGTTATTTACATATATATATTTTTCTTTTTTTATGGCATGTCTCTTTATATGGAATAAGAATTAATTAACTGTGTGTGCTGATTGGTGTAGTATCCCCATTTTAAAAGGGACTGGTTAAGGTTTGTTATCTGATGAAGTTCCAAACAACAAATACAGGAACAAAAGCATTTATCAGCATTACATTTAGATTTTGAAGGTGTTTCTGTTTCCTATCAGCAACAGTCTGTTTTTGTTTTGTCTTGCACATTTTTTTGTGATTTTACAATGGTTAATTTGTTCTAGTTTTCAGAAAGTTGAACATATGATCTCAATCACATGAAGTTCGAGTTTCCGAAAATTCGATAATCTGAAATAAACCCATACACACACATGATTCTATCATGACACAAGTGTGAACATCAAAATAACAAAAAAATAAAAAAGACTGAAATGGAATAACCCGGAATGATCATTTGACCGATACATAAAACAATGGATCTACCTGGAAATAAACTGAGTTTGAAGGTGGGCAATCCCTCCCTTGCATTCCTGTGTGCACCATCAAGGATTAAATGTACCAAATGCACAATCACACTACCTTGAAGAAGGAAGAACAGTTAATGCAAATCACTGCCAGTGGATATTAAAACTCATACTAGCAAAGAGTGCCCAACACAAAACCAGTATAACGCTAGCTGTAGACCCCCTTAAATACTGCCTCTCATTCAACATACTTTAATCTTCTCTTTGCATCTCTCTCACACTTCTCCTTTCTTCTTCTATTATAAGCACTTATGTTTTTTTATTTTTTTATATTTTTCCCCCTAACAGATGTTTTTAAATTGAATTCTACAGGTTATAGGTCACATTAAAGGAGGGAAAAGTTTTGAAATGATTTATTGTGGTCTCATTTTTTTATATCACAAAACCTGGCATTTTATCAGGGGTGTGTACACTTTTTATATCCACTGTATGTATTAGCTCAAATCTATAAACTGAAAAACTAGTACAGCAGCAGCACATGTAACTTAATAAAACAAAAAACAAACAAAAAAACATTTTTGCCATATGAGCATTCGTTCTACACTTTATTTACAGAGTAAGCACTTTCATTCACACACTGAACTTCAGCTTTTTCTATTTTCTCTGTGTATTCCTATTGTGTTGAATTTTATATACAAACAGACACGCATGCACAGTCGCGCACACACGTACATATAAATATGCATGTGCATTATTGTGTGTGTATAGAGATATATAACACATATTTATACACATTTTATACACACACTAACACTACACTGGGAATGGCAATTAGACCATTAATCACAAGAATTCTTGCACACAAGTTGACATAAGCAGTAGTTTAACCAAAGTGACACTGTACTTCATGGTCAGACAATTTGTCAACTAAAGCATATGGACAGCTGTTCTGTTCAGCCTGTCTGGTCAATAAGATACCAGTGTGAGATCTCTGTAATACTGCGGATGGGAAATATGTCCCTTCCCACTACTGTATGATCTCAGAGATGTAGCAGGCATGTGATGGTACAGCTCCCCATGTTGGGGTTGCAAGGGGGTTTGTCCCCCTGTAAAAAACAATTCTGGAGTTTTATGCTCCATTTTTATTTGTGGGAATTAGGTGTAGGTGTGTGTAATGTGTAGTGTTAGTGTTTAGTACTGGGTTTTGATTAGTGTTATGGTTTAAGCTGGAACTGAGGTTAGAATTACTACACATAAGTAAGGGCAATGCGAGGGAGGGGCAGACAATCTGTTTTGCAAAAGGTAGCCTTGTTAACAGATGTTAAAACAGATGTTTCAAATGTAGCACTTAATACCTTGATGAAGAGCCCAGTATCTTAATCAGGTGTAGAAAAACGGTGATCCCATAAAGTGCTGCCACAATGGTTATCTCCTTATCATAAAATCTTGGTTACAATTTGACACTTCCATCACAGTTTGTGAATACTTAAGAGCAATACAAGGGGAGGTATTAATGGAGCCTGCCTGTAATTACTACTCAATTCTTTGTGGGAAAAACAAGTCCCTGAAATTTTGAGCTGTCTGACCCTTTTTGATTTCAGATAATTTCAGTTAAAAGCAGTTTATGTCACTATTTTCTTTCAATAATCCTTATTTCTACTTATATTTCTCCTTTTCAGTCCTTCGATTTAATGGAGAGATTGTTTATATTAACAATTAGGAAAGAAAGTTGCATAAGTGAGTGACCCAAAACAGGAAACGAGACATTTTACTTGCCAATGTCAAGCAGAGCAGTAGCTATCAGCGTCCTAAGCAGCCTCACAGACTAGCATCTCCCTGAAACCAAAGACTAAAAACTACTCTGATTTGCTACAGTTACAGAGGAGTGACACATAGATTCATAACAGTCACAGTTGTTTAAAGGACAGAGCACTGGCATGCTGACACTAAAAGAACGCCAGCAATATAATGCTGATACCCCCCCCCCCAACAACTTGCACCTGTTGTCAGTAACCCCCTTCATCCACACCCAGTTCTGATGTCAAGCATATTAGTGCAACTGAAAGAGTTCAAACTGGTCTGAAGAAAGAGTTTAACTAAAGTTGCCCACTGTACCCATTTGCCATAGAAAGAGCCTCAGGGTAGATCCTTCAGGTCAGCTGGGTAAGCCATTTGGAGAGGTCATTGTTCTTGCAGATATCAGAGATGTTGTGCTCTCCCATCTACCTCCAAGCATCAAAACAAGACTTGTTACTCAACCTACAAACTCCAGCATATCACCACGACAGAAATTGTCAGGTTCAAGGTCCCGGTAGCCAGAAATCATTAAGGTGGTATAAACAGCCATGAACACTCCACTGGAGGTGTCAAATTTTGGATAATTATTAGTCATCTCATGTTGGAGGCATTCCAGATCACCACCAAAGGACACTGCAGGAGATATTTTGTCCTGATGGAAGGAGAATTATGTGCACAATGGTGGTACCGGAGACCTGTTTCTCCAAGAAGTTCTTCTGTGCTTGGCAACTTCTAAAAGGTAGGAGACAAACAAGTCCAAAAGGGTACACAAAGCCCCACAGCAGGTGTGCAAATAGTCTGGGAGGACATAATGGTTCATGACACTAATGGAGAACAGAGACAGAAGGGGGGTGCTGCACTCCTGACTGTGCTGTTCTTCAGATGAGAGGTTAAACTGAGGCCCCATCTACTTGAGTAGGTGGTAGCACAGGTGGATGTAAAAGATCCCATGGCACCTATCGAAAAGAGTAGAGGAAATTCCCAACTCCCTAGCCAAAACCCCCCCTAGTAGTACAAATACCAGCTCAGAATTCCCCCTGAAAAGAGGCTACCAGACTAGTGGGAGTAACCCAGTCAACAAAGGATGGATGGACAGGTAGATTGATTAAATAACAAAATAAATAATCCTAACTCCTCATTGTTCTGCAGTCATTCAGAACTGCCTCAGCACTGTCTACTGGAGTACCCTAACTGTCCGCTAACATGACCATGCTGTAAAATGACTCAAAGCTGCAAAAAGGCCACCTTACTTACAACTCTGTCAATGAATGGAAGGTCACAGACAAGATGGTAGCAATCCAAATCATCAGATCCAATGTTCATCAGATCCAATGTACACATCTTCAAGAAAGGCATCATCAAGACCTCTTGTAGCAGGGATGCAAATACATCACTACTAAAAGACAAATGATCTTGGCAATCAAAGTACAGAGCACATCACAACAGGCAGAAGTCAATGTTGTTTGTCATGGGTTCAAGTTCCAAGTAGTGGGATATCTGCCTGAAACCAAGAAAAATGTTCACAATAGACTAACAGCAAAAACTTGTACCATGATCAAGGTAGAAACTGTTTGCAAACACTGCATGCTACACTCAGCTTATATCATGGATAAAAAGGCTGCTCTGAATAATGCCAATTTAAATGCAAAGAAGAAAAAAAAATGGCTACCTTACAGTCATTAGAGAAAAGTACTCAATAAGGCATGAGAAGAGAAATTACGTTGTTTGAAATGCTTAAAATGAACACAAGAAATCTTCCGTATTAAAACAGATAATTTTTCTTAGTTGTGAAAATAAGACACGCAGACAAAAATGAAAAGACTGCGAGTAGGAGAGCAGGAATGGAAAAGGACAGAGATCTCTGTAGGTCTACTATAAAGACTGCGAGTAGGAGAGCAGGAATGGAAAAGGACAGAGATCTCTGTAGGTCTAATATAAAGACTCCGAGTAGGGGAGCAGGAATGGAAAAGGACAGAGATCTCTGTAGGTCTAATATAAAGACTGCGAGTAGGAGAGCAGGAATGGAAAAGGACAGAGATCTCTGCAGGTCTAATATAAAGACTGCGAGTAGGGGAGCAGGAACGGAAAAGGACAGAGATCTCTGTAGGTCTAATATAAAGACTGCGAGTAGGGGAGCAGGAATGGAAAAGGACAGAGATCTCTGTAGGTCTAATATAAAGACTGCAAGTAGGGGAGCAGGAATGGAAAAGGACAGAGATCTCTATAGGTCTAATATAAAGACTGCAAGTAGGGGAGCAGGAATGGAAAAGGACAGAGATCTCTGTAGGTCTAATATAAAGACTGCGAATAGGAGAGCAGGAATGGAAAAGGACAGAGATCTCTGCAGGTCTAATATAAAGACTGCGAGTAGGGGAGTAGGAATGGAAAAGGACAGAGATCTCTGCAGGTCTAATATAAAGACTGTGAGTAGGGGAGCAGGAATGGAAAAGGACAGAGATCTCTGTAGGTCTAATATAAAGACTGCGAGTAGGGGAGCAGGAATGGAAAAGGACAGAGATCTCTGTAGGTCTAATATAAAGACTGCGAGTAGGAGAGCAGGAATGGAAAAGGACAGAGATCTCTGCGGGTCTAATATAAAGACTGCAAGTAGGGGAGCAGGAATGGAAAAGGACAGAGATCTCTGTAGGTCTAATATAAAGACTGCGAGTAGGGGAGCAGGAATGGAAAAGGACAGAGATCTCTGTAGGTCTAATATAAAGACTGCGAGTAGGGGAGCAGGAATGGAAAAGGACAGAGATCTCTGTAGGTCTAATATAAAGACTGCGAGTAGGGGAGCAGGAATGGAAAAGGACAGAGATCTCTGTAGGTCTAATATAAAGACTGCGAGTAGGACAGCAGGAATGGAAAAGGACAGAGATCTCTGTAGGTCTAATATAAAGACTGCGAGTAGGGGAGCAGGAATGGAAAAGGACAGAGATCTCTGTAGATCTAATATAAAGACTGCGAGTAGGGGAGCAGGAATGGAAAAGGACAGAGATCTCGGTAGGTCTAATATAAAGACTGCGAGTAGGGGAGCAGGAATGGAAAAGGACAGAGATCTCTGTAGGTCTAATATAAAGACTGCGAGTAGGGGAGCAGGAATGGAAAAGGACAGAGATCTCTGTAGGTCTAATATAAAGACTGCGAGTAGGGGAGCAGGAATGGAAAAGGACAGAGATCTCTGTAGATCTAATATAAAGACTGCGAGTAGGGGAGCAGGAATGGAAAAGGACAGAGATCTCTGTAGGTCTAATATAAAGACTGCGAATAGGGGAGCAGGAATGGAAAAGGACAGAGATCTCTGCAGGTCTAATATAAAGACTGCGAGTAGGGGAGCAGGAATGGAAAAGGACAGAGATCTCTGTAGGTCTAATATAAAGACTGCGAGTAGGAGAGCAGGAATGGAAAAGGACAGAGATCTCTGCAGGTCTAATATAAAGACTGCGAGTAGGGGAGCAGGAATGGAAAAGGACAGAGATCTCTGCAGGTCTAATATAAAGACTGCGAGTAGGGGAGCAGGAATGGAAAAGGACAGAGATCTCTGTAGGTCTAATATAAAGACTGCGAGTAGGGGAGCAGGAATGGAAAAGGACAGAGATCTCTGCAGGTCTA